>NW_016159921.1:15397-32844 GCF_001687245.7 Rhagoletis zephyria | reverse complement strand
ATTTCTTTTCTATTACTAAGTTAAATTCATTTTTTCATTTACATATGTTCTGACTAAATAAATTTCTAAAGAGAAAAATAAACTCCAAAAAGAAAAAACATAGGCATTTCGCTGATTTTTTCATGTAAAGTGCAAAACCGGCGATTTTTTGAAATGTTTGTATGGTGAACCCCCAGGGGGGTTCCAGGGGGTGTGCCACTGGCATCGGTGGGTCGGGCCTCCAAAGTTAGTGGGGGTCGGTCATACATTTGGACTCGATTGGAGCACTCTAAATGGGTCAAAGTGGGATTTTTCAAAATTTGCCCCTACCCAAAAGTTCGACCCAAATTGGGGGACATCAGAACTCGTTTTAGAGGTATGGTTCCTTCCCTAGAATATGATTTTCACAGAGCAATGGGCGATTTTTTTGCCTCCCCACAAATCGACCCGGCCTAATATATATGTATATTTTTTTCGAATACAAAGGATATGATCATTCTTTTTCGGTTTATTCCGTATTCGAATGATTCGAACGATTCGTATGAACAAAAAAAGATTTTCCCCACGCTTCCAAGGCAGTTAAAAAATGCGTATAATTTTCGTCACGAAATTGATATCATAAATTTTGTGTTACTAGTTTAGCTTTCGTCACTCGAAAATTTTACCTCAAACGGGTGTTTTATTTGATAAATAAGACTGCTATAGACTTTTAGGAATTGGGCATGGCACTACCCACTTTATGACTACAAAGGTGTATCTCGGTAACCACTTTATCGATTTCTACTAAACATGGTTCAACTATATCATTAAGTCTAACTCAGCTTATAATCAATGTTTGAAATCGGGAAAAACACCCCTGCTTATCATGCAAATGTAGTTTAGAGAAAGTTGAAACCACGATATTTTATTGATACCTAAGCCGGGTATATAAAGTTCGGTTTCGCTCGAACTTAAACTTCTTTACTTGTTTTTACATTGTCGAACATACTATACATTGTATGGAAGAAAATGCGAGAAGGGTATTCTTAGCCACTTGAAACTTGCCCTTTATCCTACTATAAATTAATGGGCTATACATTTGAATACCTAAAATTTTTTTTAAACTCTGAGTACAAAGTTTGAAGTTTTGATAAATATTTTTGCGATCAATATACTCACGAAAATATAGTAAAACTGCGTTTTTAGTTTTTCTCTCTGACGTCGGGATTTTTTTAGAAGGATTTTATAATTTCAAAGATATGCTTAATTCCAAAAATTATTCAAAAAATTCAGTGCAATGTAGAATAAAATTATGGGTACCAAATGAAAGAGAAAAGTCTGTAGAATTTAAAATTAAAGGTTCACAAGGACCCAAAGGTATTGGAAATGCGCTTTTAATCAATTTTATTTTTTAAGCTAATAAAGTTAGAATATTAAAAACAAAATATTGCAAAATTTTAAGGATATTCAAGGATTAAATTTGTGAAGGATATTTTCAATACCTATTCTTCCCTATGCACCAAAAAATTTAATCTGTTTTAATTCTACAAAATTAATTTAATCCCCACACTGCATTGCCATGAATTTTTTAAATCCTATTTTGAACAACTTATATTTTTCGAATTTCAAAGTACTTTTAAAAAAATGCTGACTTCAGATAAAAAACTAAAACCGCAGACTTACTATATTTGACCCATGGTTTCGCGAACATATTGATTTTTTTTTCATGTAAAACGGTGTTATATGTATAATGAGCTAGACTTTTATAAAAAATTAAATATTAAATAAACAAAAGAAATATAGTCGGAACTGGTCAACATAAGGCGTTTCTATTATTGCCAACAGTGCAAATTACCATAGGTATTTTCGGGACTTAAAAAAGACCGGGATCCCGGGAGCACGTACACAATAGGTCATCAGAAAAATAATAACAATTGTCAGCCTTAGCACTTTCAAATTGCTCTCAACATACCTAAACGTGATAATTGCTCATAAACATGACATTAGTTATAGCGGCGAGTTTTGTCATTGCACGCGAATAGGGCTCTTGGTAATTAATTAAAAAAGGGGGCTTGAAAAGCTAAAAGCTCTGTATGCAGTCAATCTCCAGCCATATCATAAATAACACTTCATTAAATTTAATGATGTAAACATCACCGGTGTATGTAAAAAATACAAACTTTGAATAGTGTTGGCACCTGTCTAAAATTTGGTGACTTAAATACAGGGTTTGAAAAACTGTCAGCATAACAGCAACAGCACTAAAAAACAGCTGTTTCTGTGCTGTGAACGCAATTAATTCTTTTTGAAAATTTGTGACTTTGCTGGGCACATATCCACAGCTAAACAGCATAGTTGAAATGTTGGTTTCAATTTGCTGTTCTGTTGCTTAAGCTTAAATTAGTGGTGACATAACCATAACCATATAAAACAGCTGTTCCAACCAACCTTATGGCCAACATTGTATTCGATTAGTAGTGCTACACCATAACGCCATAGCCATATCCATAGCCATAGAGAGAAATTGAATTTTGTTTCCAGTAATTCAAAAAAAAAAATTGTTCACGGCCAAAGTTTTGGCATAAGTGTAGAATATGAACCATTTAGCTACGCAACAACCAAAAGTGTGGCTCGATAGAATTTCGCACGCTGATTTCAACTGAACCAAAATTATTTGGCGGAAAAATAAAAAAAAAGATATAAACGGTTAAATTAAAATGTTTTGAGTTTTTGGAATATTAATATCTTATGAACTACATAACCGATTCAAAAACTAACGATGCCAAAATAAAGACAATTAATTTATCTTTCTGTTGATGTCCACAATTTATATGCTTTATTTTATTTTTAATCCAAAAATACTAAAGAACGAAAAGAAATTACGTATTATTTAACAAAATTTCATTATTAATACAAAAGAAATTTATATTATTAAGAAGGCACAAGTTATGACCTTTAATTTTATGTAAATATTTTATTGTAATCTGCTGTTGAGGTTTAAGAATTTGGTGTTAATTTAGTGATAGTGAAAAAAGTTCTGCGCAAGTATCCTACAATATTACACATTTTCCGCATCTTGTTCCGCGTCCGGAAACACCGACATTGTTGACTACGAAAAATCAGCTGTTTATGGTTATGGTACCTATAATCGATGATAGTTAATGTGGTTACGGTTATGGCAATGGTTATGGCTATGGCGTTATGGTATGTCACCACTAATTAAAGCTTTAGGCTGTGTAATTTCAAATAGTTCAGCTACAGCACAGTCTCAAATATTCGTCACGCTTCGTATGTGCTGTCGCGTTAATATTACGTTCAAATTGGCCCCATTTAACTTGTTAAATGAAAAAGAGCTTTTTGTAAAACACAATCGTCCACATTGAACATTTGGAGTTAACTTTGACGGTTGTTTGATTTCAAATAATAATTAAAAAAATATATATTCAAAATAAATTTTTTGTGTTTCTATTTGTTTTGTGTGCATGTCTGCTCCATGATATTAACGCACACGCATTACTTAGACACTGCAAAATGTTAAGTATGTATGCACTATTTATCTCTGCGTACGATGAGACCTGATGGGAAATAACTGATTACCGCCTTGCCCTCTTTTTTGGCGGGCAGACATGCATACAATTTTGAAATTTTTTGATAGTTTTTCATTTTTATTATTTTTGAGAATATAAATTTTTTGAACGTTGGCGTGTCAAATGAAAACTTTTGGCCCTTTCTGATTGGCTGAAGCAGAAAGCTTTCTGATACAACTCTGCGCTGAACTGGTTTTCAAACGAGTTAAATGATTTAACTGGTTAAATTTTCCAACAACAATTGCATGCGATTTAACCTGTTTATAAACACGTGTTGTTCATTTAACTGGTTCAAGCCCATTTAACATGTTTAACTCTTCAATTTGAACGTAGTATAACTGTCGAAGAGATGTACGAACAGCACAGTACAGCACAGTTTTGTATGGTACTGCTGTGGCGTTTCGACGTTGTTGCGCAAAAATGTTTCAAACGCTATTTGGAAATATTTTGATAATTTGAAATTAAAAGTAATAGAAATTTACATCGCTAAGCAAATTAAACATATATACTTAAGTTATTTTTGCCTCAATAATTATATTCGATTATGATAACTTATCTTATACCATGATGCAATAATACAAGGTGGTATCAGTTGTGACAGCTTAATTTGACACTGCCTTAGCTCAGTAGAATAAGAAGAAAAACGGGAAGAAATTAATCCCTATTTGGGGAAAAAATTAAAAATTTCATATTTTCTTCTAACAAAACTTGCCTTAATAGTGTATTCGCAATGAAATGAAATAAAATAAGATATAATACCTTTTTGAGAAAACAAAATGTGTATACTGAGAAAAAATAAAGAAAAATTCAATTATATTATTAGGCGAAGAATTGTTAAAGAAGTAACACTATTTCAGCTAAGGCAGTCAATATGGCGGAATTAGAGCGAGAAGTTGCCAACTGATAACACCTTGTATTATTGCATCATGATCTTATACGATTTTCCCACGGCACTCTGAATCACGGTTGCCGCTTGTTATAAAAATAACCATCCAAAATCTGATTAAAAAAAAACAACCAAATTGAAAAAGGTAACCAAATTTGTTATCCACTTATCTATTACAAAAGCAAAACTTATTACAAAAAACAAAAATTCAACAATTTTATTGATCTTGAGGTCAGGGTTTTTTCTTAATGAAAATTGTTGGAAATATGTGAAATGTGGCAAACTCTCCATCACTAGTTTATTCTTTTCACCTCTTCATTCGTTTCCTTTTGTTCTCTTGTAAGCAATTCGTTTGTCAAATGTAAAGTCAGTCTATTCTATCTATTCAAATACAGCAAATCAAACAGGTTATGGGCCCAGCGCTTTACTGTGTGTCGGTATTTCTTTGAAAAACTTTGCGTTATTGAACTTTTGCATACTGTGTGTCAGTAGGAAAACTAATAGCATACGACGAAAAAGGGTTCCGGGCCATGGAATAGGATGCTGAGTATAGTTACCATCTGGTATAGTGCCGATCGTATTTTTGTGTTCCCTATTTAGAGCTTTTTGGAGGCGTACTACCTCTGGGAGGCTCTCTATTTCCTCGCAGTGGTTTCGCCAGCTAGCTCTTTTGGATTTCCGCAATTCTTTGTTATAAGAAGTTAGTGCAAGTTTGTACGGATTCCAATCACCCGAATTCTTTGCTCTGTTGAATAGTTTTCTGGCTTGACATCTCATTTGCTCAAGCTTCTTGCTCCACCAAGGCATCAAGTTTGGATTTTACCTTTCCTTGGGGACAGCTACTATTGAAAGCTATTCCAATGTCTGAATGAAACTGTTCAGCTTCAGTCTCAAGCTCGTGCGCAGTCGTAATTTGACAACCATGGCTGTTCCCACCTTCTTCAATGATAAAGGGAAAGAGTTCCCAGGTCGTTTTTCTAGGATTTCTAAAAACTAGTTCATGCTCGGGAGAGTGGCCAATGTCGAATTCTATGTGCATATGGTCCGACATTGATACCTTCCCTGAGACGCGCCAGTTTGTGACAGACGCTGCCATGTTCTGACTACTTAGAGTAAGATCTAAGACTTCCCCTCTAATAGCGTTCCTAAACGTTGGTTCATTGCCATGGTTTATAATACTTATATTATAACTACTTATAAACTCAAGGAGATACTCACCCCTTTTGTTGGTGTCGGTGCTCCCCCAGACAGTGCTATGGGCATTTGCTTTGCGTTATTGAAGTTTTGCATACTGTGTGTCAGTAGGAAAACTAATAGAATAGGACTTTTTGCTAATGTTCTGTATGTCAGTGCATTAGAAAACAAAAACATTAAAATGAGAAGTGTTATTATTATTATTATGAGCCTTGAGCATTGCGACCTCTAGGGTGGTTTATTGTGCGTGGCTCTTTACCCTATACGTGAAGGCTTTTAATATAAGCTAACACTTCGGTGGGCTTTTTGTTCCATATTTCGAATTGATTAGGTGTTGTACCACCTAGGTGAGCAAGTCTGCGTCTAGCGAGAGCAACACATTCACAAAGGTTTCTTCGTCCATCTCACAGAAGCGACAGACGCTCGTGTCTGAAAGATTCATTTTACTGAGGTGATAATGCAGGGAACAATGTCCCGTGAAGTACCCAGTGAGAGTTCGAAGGTCCTCCCTGCCTAGATTTATGAGCTTTTTTGAAGCTTCTTGTGATGGACAGATGAACCGCTTAGCTTGTCTTTGCCCCGGACATTCACTCCAGTGCCTATCGAAATTTTTGTCAACCCACTTGTTTATGACCTCCCTTAAATGGGCTTTGGTAAGCCCGAAAAAGGGTTCCGGGCCATGGAATAGGATGCTGAGTATAGTTACCATCTGGTATAGTGCCGATCGTATTTTTGTGTTCCCTATTTAGAGCTTTTTGGAGGTCTACTACCTTTGGGAGGCTCTTTATTTCTCACAGTGGTTTCGCCAGCTAGCTCTTTTGGATTTCCCCAATTCTTTGTTATTAGAAGTTAGTGCAAGTTTGTACGGATTCCAATCACCCGTATTCTTTGCTCTGTTGAATAGTTTTGTGGCTTGATATCTCATTTGCTCAAGCTTCTTGCTCCACCAGGGCACATCAAGCTTGGATTTTACCTTTCCTTGGGGACAGCTACTATTGAAAGCTTTTCCAATGTCTGAACGAGGCTGTTCAGCTTCAGTCTCAAGCTCGTGCGCAGTCGTAATTTGACCACCATGGCTGTTTCCACCTTCTTCAATGATAAAGCGAAAGAGTTCCCAGTTCGTTTTTCTGGGATTTCTAAAAACTAGTTCATGCTCAGGAAAGTGACCAATGTCGAACTCTATGTGCATATGGTCCGACATTGATACCTTCCCTGAGACGCGCCAGTTTGTGACAGACGCTGCCATGTTCTGACTACTTAGAGTAAGATCTAAGACTTCCCCTCTAATAGCGTTCCTAAACGTTGGTTCATTGCCATGGTTTATAATACTTATATTATAACTACTTATAAACTCAAGGAGGTACTCACCCCTTTTGTTGGTGTCGGTGCTCCCCCAGACAGTGCTATGGGCATTTGCATCACAGCAGAGGATCCAGGGTATACCACCTAGCGCCAGTTAGCGCCTTTACTTCAGGTGTCGGGGCTATCTCCTCCTAACCCGGGAAGTACGCGGAGGCAAGTACTGCCTCTTTCACCCCGCTATGAGTCGGAATTTTGGCCCATACCGCAACGAGCTCTGCCGTAATGAATTGTGAAAGTGGGAGAAACGTTAGTTTGTTACTTAATAGCATCGCCGCTCTTGGGCGACAGCTGGAGGCATAGATAATCTTACCGTCCTTTATATTAAGGCCTTTGGGGTCACCTCTTAATATGTAGGGTTCCTGTATGAAGGCTACACCTAAGCCTTCGTTTGTGAACCTCTTATGCAAAACATCTGATGCTGACTTACCGTGGTGAAGGTTCACTTGGAGGCATTTAATGTGCCTCGGATTTGTGAAGTCTTTGGGGTGAGGTGCCATTACTTGAGGTCTTTTCGGCCGCGAGCAGCCACCTTCTTCCCCCTGTTGCCCTTCAGCNACTTACCGTGGTGAAGGTTCACTTGGAGGCATTTAATGTGCCTCGGATTTGTGAAGTCTTTGGGGTGAGGTGCCATTACTTGAGGTCTTTTCGGCCGCGAGCAGCCACCTTCTTCCCCCTGTTGCCCTTCAGCAAGACGGCTTCTTCAGCCGTCCTTGCATCTCCCTTGCCTTAGCGGCTGGAAATAACCGCTTTGGAGCTGCCACGTAGTGGTGACCGTTTTGAAGGCTTTGGGTATGCGATGGGTTCGACGTTCTTTTGGGCTTCTTCCAGCACCTGTTGTAGGGTCGGGCATGTTGTTGTTGCTGTCTTCGGTCGTCGTTGGAGCTTTGTCTATTACGTGTAGCTCTGTTGGGTCTATACCAGTGTCAACCTCCGATGACTTATGCTGCACTTGCGTGTCAGTGGGTAGCTGCCTGGGAGCTACGTCGACGTCTTTGGAGCAGCAAGGTTGCTCCTCTGAGTTAGGTTTATCGGTGTCCGCGGCATCTTTATCTACCACGGGCATCGACGGTTTGGCTTTCTCTCTAAGATTTACTACGCCAAAGCCATAGTTTACCACGTTCCTGCGGTGCTTTAGCGTGTCTGCTGATAGCGAGTCAACTGCAATGGCGATATCCGCCATTGTTGACCTGCGTACTCGATTCAGAATGCGCCAGTCTGGAATTCTCAGGCCGTCATTCTGTGCCTGAAGCAGACTGAGCGCATCCTCACTGGAAGAGCTGTCCAGCTCCGGGGAGAGTCCCACAAGAATGATGCGGCGAGGTGTTTCTGCCTCCTCGACCACTTTCATCTTCGCCTCCTTCCATGGAGCCACCTTTGGAAGAGTGTTCCATATCCACCTCGCGGTCGCAGCATCTCTGCAACTGATGGATAGACATCCCCAGTGGAAGGTGCAACCCTTGAAGATAGGCTTTACAGCGCTAACTGTGTTGCTCCTGCCCGCCCTGAGGATGGCATTTTGGATAGCTCAGAGCTCATCCGTTGACCACACGATGCTTGGGTAGTCCTCTGGGACTATACCCAGCTTCACTCCGCACAGTGCATCCTAAAGGAAACTGGCGCCCCGCGACAATCTGCAGGTGCATGAGGCACAGTTGCCTCACCGGCGGGCACAGATGCAGTCCCAGCTGGCCTGCCTCCTGCAGATCCCGCCATCCGCTCCTGACTCAGAACATTACAACACGTATGAAGCAATATCAAGAGCCTTGACCCCCATGAGAAGTGTTAATGCAAGTCCGAGCAAACGCGACTGGAACTTTCTAGAAAGCAAGCAAGAACAGCGCAGGCGTTGCTAACAGTTCTGGGAACTACAGCAATAAAACAATAAGAACAGCAAAAGTGGCAAGTGTTTTAATTGTGGTCGTCGCGGACATTTAGCGGCATCATGCAGAGAGCCTAAAAAGAATGAGTGCAAAAAGGAAAGCAATAATGTCGAACGGTCATGGTTTATGATGAGTGCGAAAACATTACTACACGTGTTAATTGCGAATCAGACCTGGTGCGTTGTCAGCGGTGCAACTTCGCCTATCCGCTGCGACCGCAGTTTGTTCAGTAATTTACAAAAATGCAGTGAAAAGATTTGGCTAGCAGGCAACCAGTGTATTGACGCCCAGGTCGCGGTGACGTCAACGTCAGCGGTACAGCAGTTACGCTGAAAAACGTTTTGTATGATCCAGCTTTACAGGGTAATTTTGTTTCGGTGAGCCCAGCAATCGAGAACAGTGAGGCCGCACCGTCTCACGAAAGTGTATCACCGACCTAGCCAAAAATGTATCCAAATGTATCCGCCCATAGACCCGCCTAAATCGCCGTTGTATCAAAAATGAGATTTGGTAACCCTGAATTCCAGGCATCGAGATTTATGCATAAAAATCGCTAAATCGTTTTTAAAACAACAGATTTGTAAAATGATTGCTAGAGAAAATGCCGCCTATCAAGGCAATGCCTTCAAAGAGTAAACCGTTTTTTCGCTGTCCTGTAAAATATGAGTGCTGTAAGATAGGCGGTTTTGCAATTGGGCGATGGGCGGTTTTGCAAAAACATCGACGATATATATATTTTTATTTTTCGAAAATCAAACATTTGTAATTTCAATTTATAAATTACATTTTTTGTGCATAAGTATTTTGCAAAGTAAGTATAATCAAATGAAACACCTCTTTGAGGTTCGTTGCATAAGTTCTGTTTATTATTTTTTGTTTCTAGCAGTAAACGCAACGTTCCGAATAAATAAAAAAAGATTTTCTGTACGTTTCAAAGGCAGTCAAAAAATGCGTATAATTTTCGTCACGAAATTGATATCATAAATTTTGTGTTTCTAGTTCAGCTTTCGCCACTCGAAAATTTTACCTCAAAGAGTGTGTTATTTGATATCAATTATTTTGGGGTAGCAAATTTAAAATCGACCAAAATACAAACAATAATCTAAATGTTTTATTTTTCTCAAATAAATTGCTAAAAATATTATCTAAATCTAAATTATGTATTCAAATCGATGTGTCAATTGAAACACATAATTTTTCGAATACGAAATAAAGCGAAAAAGAATGATCATATCCTTTGTATTCGAAAAAATTAAAAATTAAAAATATAAGAAATGATAAAAACTTATTAACTTGGTACCAACTTTGGATACAATAAACAACTATATTCGTCTGATAGTCTCGTAGTTTGTTAAGATTTCTACCGGGTGTGGTGCGCACCCATGTGCTCTTTTTAAGAGGTTTTACTTCTATCACGTGTACGATGTTGCACTCGTGCTACTAAAGTAATGCTTTTTTCTCAAGTAGTTTTGCTCAGTGGCAATTTATACATATGTATGTATGTAGTAGCGGCACATTGGGTGAACTAAATGCATTCATACAACTATAGGTAATATTGTACGCGTCTTCTCAGGTAGGTTAAGTGCTCTAAAATACACACAAATTGTGGTTTCCAAGACATTTACGAAGTGATTAGCACAGCTGCATCCTTCAACTTGTCAACTCGCGGAAAATTCCCCTATTTTCAGGGAATTTCGGTTTAAGTGGCAATCGGGGAATGGGCAATTTTTTTCGGGGAACTGGGTAAGTTATTTTTATATCTTAAAATAACCAAATTACATGGATATGTTAATTTTTAACCATTTGACCCTTTTTGGATCGACATTTTTTAATTTGAATTGCAATATCTCCACAACAAGAGTTTTCCCAGATATAAGCTGTATACCAGATGAAAGCTAAGGTTTTGGGCTAGATTTGTGGAAACCTAGAATAAAATCGACTGACCAGTTTTTGAGAAAATGCCCGAACTGTATATTTTCAGCAGCCGGATTTTTAGTTTTCGGGCGATAACGTTATGATATATTTATATTTTATAAACACAAAAGACAGCGTTAGATAGCTTATTTGAAGACCCTTCCACTGATATCCACGTCAATGACATGGACTGAGTAGTGCGGCCTTAGTGGTAGTTTAAAGAATTGCCTTTTTTCGAATTTCAGGCAGCAGCCACGCCCACAAAGGCATACAAATCAAGACATCCATGAACAAAACCTTCTCAGTTTTTTTTTGTATTTTAATTCCTGAAAGTTTGAAAAAATTAAATGAAGGTACGTACAGACGCCACATATATACCAAAGCATCTCGTAGTGGAGACACGAACCAAAACACATTTGCCTCTATATCTTTCCAACTAGTAGCCGGAACTTAATATATAAAGTATTGTTTGAAAGGTATTGGCCTATAGAATAACACTAAATGTGTAGGGTGTATCCACACGCCCCCTTAAACCGCCAAAAGCAAAAAAAACGATTTTTGTTTCGCAACACTTTAGCCTAATTTTTAAGAATCCGGCTAATCGTTTATGAAGATTGAATACATTTTCTGGACACACTCTACAAGACCTTTCCAACGATATCTCAAACATGTCGATTGGACGTCTGGATAAAAACTTCCAAATCTCGTGTATATATAAGCGAGTCATTTCAGCATGCTACTGTGGCTGCTTTCGTCACTCGCGCGCACTGCCGTGCGCTGTGATAAATATTAATTAATATGTTACATTTGTACCTGTACACTCTAAAAAGTGTGTGTAAAACTACTACTGAAAAGTATCTATTTTTCAACAAGAATCTGTATAAATATACGTATAAGATGTTTGGGATTTGATTTTGAACTTGAGGCCTTTAAAATATACACATGAGATGTGTAATGAAGTACATTTCCTACTAATAATATACATTAGGGGCTCACATTTACTGTATTTTAAACCTTTTATGTGTAATTTTCCTCTTCGCGACAAATTTAGTATGTAAAAGTAAAGAGGCAATGTTTAGTTTTATTACACGGTGTGAAAATTTGCACACATTAAATAAGGAAACTGGTTACCTCTACCTTAATATGCGCAAATAAACAAAAAAAAATTAGAGTGTATTAAAAGTCTTTCCAGTACAATTCATATAAATTTCCTTAAATAAATCAAATTTAGTTTTTTAAAAAGTGTATTTTAACCTACATTGAGATCTTCTTTCTTTTTAAATTAACAAATGAAAATATGAAAAGAGTATCTATTTACTTTATATATATATATCTTTATATTTATATTAAGATCTTGATTAAAGTATCCTTTTTAGCTAATTAAAACAATTGCGCAAAATAAAAATGCTTTCACAAAAAATAAAATGCTTTTATTTCATGCTTAAATAGTGATTTTTAATACATTTAGAAAACGTAATGCTTTCTACCATCTTTAATGAATATCGACTTTTGAATGAAAAAAAATTTTAAATACTATAAAATGTTGGCCTATTTTAAAAAGTATCCACATTTATACTGATCGGAAAAAATAAGTATCTCGCAAAAATTCGTCTAAAAATGTGTCCAATTGGATCTATTTAGATCAAGGTTCATAGAATAGAAGGTTACGACACGGTGCTGTCAAAAATTTGTTTTCTTCCAATGACGTAGTTGCGAAGTGAGTTCTGATTGGCTGAAATATTTTACGAAGAAGGAGAGTACACAAAACGCAGAAAATATAACTGCCGTACAGCATATTTTAAGAATCCTAATCAAATGGGCATTATTGATATAAAATCGTGGCAAAGCTTATTATAACAACATAAAATGTTATAACTTCACGTGAAATCGGATTAACATAATAATAGTGACAACTGAAATGTAGATCGAATGCAAATTGAAATTAGCTGGTGATTTTATTCTTGAAAGTGAGCAAAACGCACTCGCGCATTTTTAAATAAAAAGCGTTCATAACATTGGCAAAATTTCGCTACCGAAATTGCAATTCATCTTTAGACATACGTTAAAACCTAAATTACCGTTTTCAGTGTAATTTCTGCAATCAAAAAAAGCGCACTTAAATTTTTAATAATTTAAATAAACTCAAAGACGCAGAAAAAAGCACAAACTTCAACGCAAATTGTCAAACGGTAAATATCAGGGTTATACATATTTGAAATAAAACTACATGTATTTTTGACTAAAATAGTTTATTTTTATAAGATAATTTTTTAGGAATCTGGCAACTCCAAAAATTTAGCCATTTACGTCATCAAGATGGCGGCCATGGCTGATGTCGTAACCTTGTATTCTATGAACCTTGATTTAGATCCAAATGGCATCCCTGATCGAGAATGGGCAAACAGTGACATTTAAGAGTGACTTTGTCGAAATTAAAAACAGCAAAAACTGTNTCCAATTGGATCTATTTAGATCAAGGTTCATAGAATAGAAGGTTACGACACGGTGCTGTCAAAAATTTGTTTTCTTCCAATGACGTAGTTGCGAAGTGAGTTCTGATTGGCTGAAATATTTTACGAAGAAGGAGAGTACACAAAACGCAGAAAATATAACTGCCGTACAGCATATTTTAAGAATCCTAATCAAATGGGCATTATTGATATAAAATCGTGGCAAAGCTTATTATAACAACATAAAATGTTATAACTTCACGTGAAATCGGATTAACATAATAATAGTGACAACTGAAATGTAGATCGAATGCAAATTGAAATTAGCTGGTGATTTTATTCTTGAAAGTGAGCAAAACGCACTCGCGCATTTTTAAATAAAAAGCGTTCATAACATTGGCAAAATTTCGCTACCGAAATTGCAATTCATCTTTAGACATACGTTAAAACCTAAATTACCGTTTTCAGTGTAATTTCTGCAATCAAAAAAAGCGCACTTAAATTTTTAATAATTTAAATAAACTCAAAGACGCAGAAAAAAGCACAAACTTCAACGCAAATTGTCAAACGGTAAATATCAGGGTTATACATATTTGAAATAAAACTACATGTATTTTTGACTAAAATAGTTTATTTTTATAAGATAATTTTTTAGGAATCTGGCAACTCCAAAAATTTAGCCATTTACGTCATCAAGATGGCGGCCATGGCTGATGTCGTAACCTTGTATTCTATGAACCTTGATTTAGATCCAAATGGCATCCCTGATCGAGAATGGGCAAACAGTGACATTTAAGAGTGACTTTGTCGAAATTAAAAACAGCAAAAACTGTGTAGTATTGAAAGCGTTCAGGGCTGAGATTTCCATTACGGAACCAATAGCTATATCATTCAAAGTATAGGGAATTTTTTTTATAAAACTCGGTGGGCATATTAATGAAGGTCTTCTTCAACTGAATTTATCACTTTTACAATGCCGGTGCTAATAGTACTTCGCATGCGTTTGTAATACTTTCATATACACTCATTAAATAATTGATTAAGTAAAACGCGTTTATAAATGTGTTTAAAAATTTTTCCACATTTCACAAACAAAAAGAAACAACAATGGCCGACAGTAAGAACAAATGTGTGCTACCATACGTTTTAAAAGAAAATACACCACAAATAAGGGCACAAAATCACGGTATACACTTTTACCGTTTACTTTTTACTTTACTTTACAAATTTTCGCCTGCGGCGCTTTTTTTTATAAAAACCCATGCTTCCATAAATAATTAAAATTTTTAATAAAATATAGCGCAATCGCTCTTTTTTTCATAAAAATCTATACTTCTATAAATTATTAAAATTTTTAATAAATAATTGCGCTATTTTAGACTGCGGCGCTTTTTCTTAAATCGATATATCGATAGATAATGAAAAAAAAACCGTATTATTGTTTCCCGTCTTCAGTGTTTTTTTGGCATTTTTTGTAATGTGTGGTAGCACCGAAATTTCAGTTCGATTGGTCCACAAAGTCAAAAGTGAGGTTAAATTAGACTTTTTTTGCAACTTTAAATGCAAATTACTTAAAAACTATAAGCCTCCGGAGGGGTTGGTTTTCGGACTTAGAATCAGGGGAACCCGCTCTACACCCCCTAATTTTTATATTTTTTTGTGGAAAATTTTCCCGCGTTCAGCAATAGGGGACTGTTTTTATACGAAGATCGACACAACAAGTGTTTCACTAGAGTAGTACAAAAAGATACCGAAATTAATGCATTCAGGTGGCACAACCGATATGGACACGTTCATTTTTATTGTTTGAACGAAATGAATAAGCAATAGAGCTGGAAACAATCGATAGTGCCTATCGATAGTATCGATGCTTTCCAATCTCTCCCATTATCGATATTTTTCTGTCACTATCGATGTCTTTTTCTCAGAAATACATCATTTGTTAGAAAAATATTTTATTATTATTATCTATTAATGAATCCGTCAAAGTTAGATTTTCGTGAGATCTTTTATAGCAGTTACTTAATTAATGATTTTTGACGAATATTTTATGGAACTGCAATTACCGCTACATTAAATAATACCCTGGCAAACAATTAATTCGTATTTTCTATAGTAAATATTAATTTAAATTTTTCCGCGGGTTGGTCTAAACATTGATATTTTGCTCGTTTCATGTATTAGTTTCTACATTACAAATTGGTCAAACCAGGAATCATACAACTATTAAATGTATATCATTTCACATTAAAAAGAGGACAAGTTATGCAATTGTTCTGATTAAGACCGCATATGTATTTATATGTTTATATTTTGGAGGTCAGTTTTCTAAAAGTTACATTACATGTGATATCAGTCCCCGTATAATACATTTTTACCAAATACAGTTATTGAAGAAAATATGCCAAATATCTACTGTTTGTTTTACAATTTCATCCCAAAGGTATATATTTATGTTCTTTAGGGCCTGTGCCAATTGATAGAAAATTAAAAATTTGACATTTCTCGTGGTGAATACAAACGTGAGAATTTTACCATGGGGCTAGGTAACATTTTGACAGCATACAAATATGAATTCACAATATTGTTTGGCGGCAATAAAGAGAGAAAATCAAAATGGAAGCCGAAAAAAGCACAAAAAGCATACGCTACTTGCAAGTTGCAAAATGGAGATACATTTGAACAATTTCAGCAACACACAAAAATATGTAGAACTTTCGCACCAGTGTTTGTTTGGTTTTTTTCAACTGCCAAAATAATACAAAGTAAAAAAATCAAAATTCCATTTATTTGTACACCATAGTAAACTGTTTTACCTCGTCTCACCACGTAGAAAAATGTTACCAATTGGCACACAGCCTTACTGAGGAAACATTGATAGTACATCGATGTTTTGCTTTGAAATCATCGAAAACATCGATGGTCCCAAACATCGATTGTTTTCCAGCTCTATTAAGCAATCCGTACTAGGACCTGAGCTCGGTAAAGTGCTAAGTGAAATAGTGTGTGATACTTGCGCAAAAACCAAGATATCTGTCAAGCCGTTTGCACAAGCATGAGCAACGCATTGCCAAGGATTTACTGGAAATTGTTCATAGTGATGTTTGCATTCGCAAAAGTTTCGCAATTCCCAGCGAAGCAGTGGAATCAACGAATATTGAAGACGATAGCAACGAAGAGCAGAGTGCAGCTGTGTTTGGTCCAGGTAGGCCAATATTGTTGCGTACAGATGCAAGAGGTCGCCCGCGTAAACTGTACAATCAACTAAACGTAATGAATGAAGATATAGCAGTGGCTCCCAACATTGTGAAGGAGGCGTTAGACAGTCATTATGTTGACTAGTGGAAGGCTGAGATGGAGAAGGAGTACGCATCCCTCGTACAAAATTACACATGGGTACTTGGCGAATTACTACCGGGTCAGAAAGTGGTCGGAAGCAAGTGGGTGTCCACAATTAAACGCGTCCAGCACGGCGAGGTTAAGCAATCTAAGTCGCGTTTGGTAGCTAAAGGTTTCAGCCAGCGGTACGGGGTGAACCACTTCGAAACATTTTCTCCAGTGGTTAGATATGCAAATATCAGAATGGTGATTTCATTGGCAGTGGAGCACAATCTGTATCTACGCCAAATGGATGTGTCATCCGCATAACTCAACAGCGATATACACGACGAAGTTTTACATGTAGCAACCAGAAGGCTTTATCGACAGCAAGTTTCCCGAGGAAGTATTGGAACTAAAGAAGTATCTTTATGGTTTAAAGCAAGGGGGCCATTTCATAGGCACGCGTGCCAAATTTTTCTCTTCTCCTTTCACACGTACACGAGAACAACTGCGCTGCTTTCACACATGCATGAGCATACCCTATGAATCAGTGATGCCGACGATTATGGTTTTGTGTGATCGTGCTCAATCGATGCGAAACTTTCAAGCAATGAATGCAAGACATCGGAGATCACCACATCTCCTCATCAGACTTCTTTTTTCTAGACTTCAGCAGGGATCGAACCTGCGTATTCGATGTTCAAAGTCAGAAGCGTTAACCACTGAGCTATGTACATCTTGTAAACTCTTGTTGCTAATCCATTTTCCTTATTCAATCAACTACTACCAAGTGCAGCTGATTTGCCGCTACTTAAATTCGACAGCGTGGTTGTTGTTATCAATTCTATACATCCATTTGCTTATTTGCTTTTTTGTATAGTTTCAGGCAGGCTCT
>NW_016159921.1:0-15387 GCF_001687245.7 Rhagoletis zephyria | reverse complement strand
TGTCTGGTTTGTGTCATCAATAGCTACACCTGTGGTAAACTTTGTGCAAATCACTACTTCGTGTCGTAAACTGTGCTGCCTCCTCATTCTTTTCTATAATCCCACTAAAATGGCTGGAGGTGCCGGAAAACGACGTGGTGACACTACTTCCAACGATGGAGAACCTAGAAAAACTCTGCTAATCAGTGGCTCATCACCAAATATTATACGCAGTATGGATCTACGCTTTGAAAAGTTCAACGAACTGCTTGCAAAGCAAATCCTTGAGTCCGAAAACAGAATTATGGAGGTTTTCTGTCGCAAATTTGAAGAAAAGTTAGAATCTTTTACGCGNGTTTGAAGAAAAGCTAGAATCTTTTACGCGTGAGCTAACCAAATTAAATGATAGAGTTACCCGTTTGGAATCTACCTGCGATCGAATTAGAATCCTTGAGGCAGAGGTAGCAACTTTAAAACAAAATCTCTCCAAGCATGATAACCTTATGGCTGCCTGTGATGCTAGGGATCCCACTCGAAGAAGGTGAAAACTTGCAGAGTATATTTCACCATCTATGTTTTTCCCTGAATTTACAACCACCTCCATTAAGGGTATTTTCCGAGCACGGAAACTTCGGGATACTCCGGTTGACCTTGCGATTATAGTAAAGTTTCAAGCACCTGCGGATAGAAACAATTTTCTAAAAACTGTGGCGAATTATAAACGATCTAACAACAGTGGACTACGGCTTACTCATGCAGGCATACAAAGCGAAGCCCCTGTCTTCATTAACGAGTCGCTAACAAAGCATAATTACCAGATTTTCAAGTCAGCCCTTAATCTCAAAAAACTGGAAAAAGTTGCATCTGTGTCCACCAGAGGAGGCTTAGTTCACATTAGGCAACAGAAAAACAACAGTCCGCCCGCAATATACACCCTGGATATACTCAATGAACTGGAGCACACTAGTCCACNTGGAAAAAGTTGCATCTGTGTCCACCAGAGGAGGCTTAGTTCACATTAGGCAACATAAAAACAACAGTCCGCTCGCAATGTACACCCTGGATATACTCAATGAACTGGAGCGAACTAGTCCACCTGGTATCCCCTCCTTTCGCGACGGGAATATACACCAAAACAGCGATGATCCACAAGATGAATGATTACTACTACTGCTATTATTATTCTTTTTATCTCTTCTTTTACTGCGTTACTTACTCTATTTCCACATATTTCTGATTAAATTTACTACTAGTTTTCTTAAATTCCAACCGCAGTGCATTTAAAATATTGTATATTGACTTTGTACTATAAGCAGGCGAGTTCCAAAGGCTGTCTCAACACCATGTTGCGCATTTTAAGCAAACAAGCGGTTGGGTTGAAGATAATTCACCTCAATGCGCAATGCTTGTACAAAAAGCTTGATGAGTTTAAATATATATTTGAGGATTCCGATATTGATATTCTTTGTGTCTCCGAAACGTGGTTCACACCATTTCACAGTAATGATTTGATAAAAGTGAAAGGATTCGGTTCAGAGCTGATAGAAGTGGTCATGGTGGTGTCGCAATATATGTTAAAAATTGTTTGTCTTGTAGATTATGTTGTGCTTCTGGTTGTGGTGACTCTGTGGAATATGTGTTCATTGATATCTTTTCAGGTGAAAACAAGCTCCTGGTCGGCTGTGTGTACAGACCCAATCGTCATATTAACTTCTCCAATTTCACCGAATTTCTTCAACCGTTACTCGACAACTACAACAACGCTGTGGTAGCGGGTGATTTCAACAGCAACCTTATTGTCAATTGCAGTTTAAAACTTAGCATGGAGTCTCTAGGTCTTTCTTCTACTAACACCTACTTACCAACACATTTTACTAACACCAACAGCACTTTGGTTGACATATTTTTTGTGAATGACCTTAGTAAATCCCTCCACTGTAGCCAACTGTCTGCACCTAACTTTTCGAAAACACGACTTGATTTTCTTGATTTTTGATTTTCAAACACTCAGAATACCAACATGTTTCACATACCGAGACTTCAAGAACATCAACTATACCTCTCTCACTGATGCGGTGGCGTCAGTGGAATGGAATCTGATTCGAACGCTGGTAAATACTGACGACCAAACTAAGTTCCTTCAAGAACACAAAAATATTCCCTTTGATGACTTCGTTCCACTCAGACGCAAAATAGCAAAGTGCAAAAGCAGCCCTTGGTTCAATCCTAAATCAAAAGACCTTATTTCTACTCGTAATCAAACCTACGTGAGGTGGAAGCAGTGCAGAACCCCTGAAGCCTTAAGCCGCTTCAAAACGGCTCGGCTCATTGTCAACAAAGCGATAAGGTCTGCGAAAGCTACGTATTATAAGGAAAAGTTCAGCTCAGCCATGAATTCTAATCAAACGTGGAATGCAATTAAAGAAATTGGGATGGGAAAATCAAAGGAAAGTTTATCTCTTCACTCCGACCTAAATTTAGACGAATTAAATAGAAAATTTGTTAGTCCACCCAGTTCTTTAGCTAATACATGTCTTGACAACTACAGTGCACGTGTAAATGTTAGTATTAGTCCATTTGAGTTTGTTTGTGTGGATGACTGTGATGTCGTGCAAGCCATACTATCCATTAAATCTAAAGCCGTGGGATTTGATGAAGTTCATGCAAATTTTCTGAAAATAATACTACCTAAAATCCTACCCCACGTGACTTACCTAATCAACTCAATTTTGACCACCAGTGTCTTCCCTAAGTGTTGGAAAGTTTCTAAGATAATCCCTGTTCATAAGAAAAATAACGAGTATCGACCAATAGCTATCCATCCCTTTCTATCAAAAGTGGTAGAGCGTCTTTTACATCAACAAATTATTTCTGTGCAATACAACAGACTTTTAACAGACCACCAATCGGGCTTTAGATCTAAAAGGAGCTGTACAACAGCACTATTACACGTAATCGAAAATATTCGATCGCAACTTGATGATAATAATATTGCTTTCCTAATCCTCTTAGATCATTCCAAAGCCTTTGACACAGTGGACCACATGATATTATGTCAAAAGTTGATGAACTTATTTAACTTTTTTTTTATTTCCTATCTGTATCCCAGGGTTCAAACCCGGGTCCTTTGTTATTTGTTTTGTACGTCAATGATTTGCCTAACGTCCTTAAATATTGTAATGTCCACATATATGCTGACGACGTCCAATTATATGTTTGCTGTCCTCCTGATCGTATTAGTATGTGTATCAAAGATTTGAACCATGACTTAACCCAAATAGGGGAATGGGTTTCTATGAATGGATTATGTCTTAACCCTATCAAATCGAAATGTATCATCATCCATAGGAAATCCATTGCCTCTGATGGTCTAGATAAGATCACTTTGGACAATTCAGTAATTGAATACCTCGACACGGCCAAGAATCTTGGCGTAGTATTTAACAAAACATTGACATCGAAAACCCACATTTTTAGCGCAGTAGGAAAAGTGTATGGTATGCTCCGTACACTCAGGTTAACACAGTACTTCTCACCTTTAAACATTAGACTACTTTTGGCGAAAGCGTACTTAATACCTACGCTCCTGTATGGTTGTGAGACTTATGCTAATTGTGACCATGGGCGTAGCCAGAACGAAATTTAGGGGGGGCGCCCCTACAAAAAAAGAATCAAAATCAATAACTTACTTACTAAAAAAAATGTTTATTATAGCTTAAAATTATTGTAACCAATAGAGGTAAATATGTTGTACAAAAAACAAATAAACAGAAGTTCACAAATTGATATAAAACTATTCGTCGAATTAAATTGTTAACTTTTTACTGAGCATGTTTATTTTACGAGGAGGAAGCATCGAATGCCTTGTCGCGTACTGGCCGCAACAAAATAAACATTTGTTTCCCCTTTGTTCTATTTACCTATTTCCTTTCACTCCAGCCGATAGGAGTGAAGTCTGCCGACACTCAAGTGTACATATGTATGTACATACCTAAATAAATAGCAGAATGAGCTCAAGTTGAGCGAAATAGTTTGTCGGTGGAGCGCCACCGCAAAGGAGAAAAGTCTCCATTAGGGCACTCCGCCCAAAAACGGTGCCGACCGAGGGTAAGAATGTAGGAATGAGAGATGACGCGAAAGACCGTAGTAGGGGTGTCGCCTTTGCTCTCACCTATTGCGGCACTTTTGTTGTCCGCTGTATGATGGCAATGGCAAGTCCATGGTGTTGTTTGTGTGCGCCGTGGTGGCGACCGCTAAAGCGCCCAATTCGCTTCTAGAATGATCGGGCCGGCGCCAATTGATCGGGCACCAACAACACCGGCGCTGACACTCCAACGGTTTGCGTACCGGTGCGTAGGTTGCGGCCTGGCTCGCGACTGCGTGCCGGGGCAGTTCTAAGCGAGCTTTGAGAAAGGCAAGACCCTTATTGCGAGCGCGAGTGCTTTTATACATAGTAGCCCAGTAAAATTGGATAAATCTGTTTAGTGCGAGGTGTTTAAAATTGAATAAAAATTCGGTAAGTGCCAGGCGAGGCACTTAGATTGCAGTAGCAGCAGCGATTAGTTTCGAGGAGCAGCGCCAGTCGAGGCGTGGTGAAGTCGGCACCGGATTTGGGAGCCATATTCCCGAGGAGCACCCCTGCGGTCGGAACGCCCACCGACCGCCGATAAGTATCGTTTTCTTTTGTTGTGTCGTGTATTTAGGCGTTATTGTTGTCGGCAGGCTTCCTCTTATTGTGTTTCCCTTTCCGATCCTGTTTAGCATCCTGCACCCTGAGCCCAGTCATACAGGCGGGTTAAAGATATCCCCGGCAGCACGGGCGGTAGTGCGAGTGGGTTCGTAACCTTTTGGTTGGACCTCACCTCGGGTGCGCCCCAAAAACAAGGTTTTGTCTTTTTAAATCTTCGTGTTTAAAAATTTTCTGTTTAGCTAAAATTTTCGACCCACCCTATTATTACGTACATATATATATATTAGTTGGTGCCGTTTGGTATTTTTGTCGTTGTTGTCCCTAGCTAGATTTTGTTTGTTGGGTATTTGGATTGCGTGTATATTGTCCCTTGCAAGCAACCCCGCCGTCTCCACTGAGCCAGCCGGTTGCTTGGAATTTTTCTTGTCATCTCCCTTTTGTGCGTGCATTTGTTTATTTCGTTTGGCCCCCTTGTGTTGTTGTTGCGCACGGTAAGTGCATTTATTTGGGACATTAGGTAGGTCGGCTTTTGTAAACAAAAGGTAAGGTGACAAATTGGCGCCCAACGTGGGGCCCTTTTCACTGAAGGAGTGGAACAATTTTTTGGCGAGATAGACTGTGGTGATAAGCATAGCAAGGAGGTGGGATTTTCGTCAAAGGTTGGTGAGATTACACGAAATTCAGGTGAGAGAATTGTGGAAGATATATTGCAGTGACAAGTGCAGTGCCAGAAGGGTATACCCATACCCACACATCTACGTACATATTTTGTGAAGTGTGTAGCTTGGTTGTTGCCTCTCTATTTTGTTTAGTAGCGTTCAAATATAGTGTACATTAGGCTGGGTCGCATTTTGTATTTGTGGTATTAAGTTTGGTTTGGTATTTTGAATATTAATTTTTTTTTTCCTTTTTAATTTTTTTTTGGCAGCAGGAACACAAAGAGGATTTCCTTTTTCTTTGGCGGTTCGGGGCGGCGTGGTAACGGACGGTCGGAGTATACCTAAGGAACTTATTTTCCTCTCAATACGTACATACATATACATATACGGTGGTATCGGAGGGCAAGCGTTGTCGGGCTATACGGAGCATTGTTTTTGGATTGTGTGTCGGCGGAAGATTTGGAGCACGAACAGATAAGTGTAGTGTTAAGTGATTAGGGCGCGGAAAAAGAAACGAAGCTAAAGTTAATATTGGAAAAAAAGCGCTTCAAATTAATATTCTGTGTGGTGGCGAGCCGTTTGCTTCGATTTTAGCCTTTTGTTCACATTGGATAAAAAAGTACGCTATTGGTTGCATTTTAATAAAAATTAAATTAAGAAATACCTAAAGTTAAAAGAAAGACCACCCTAGTGGCAAACATATTTACATACATACGTACATTGGCCGCACCACTTTGTTTTGCGTGGGATCTATTGTATACATATATACATATACCTACATAGTACATACGTATATTTATTTTTACATATTGGTTGTTGTTTTTACATTTGCTTGTGCCGTTTTATTTAGCAGTACGTATTATTTTTGTTTTGTTTTTTGTGTGGTTAGGCTCTACTGTTGTCGCGCGTGATAGGGTCATTTTGTTGTGCCAGTATAGGACGACTTACAACCCAGCAGTAAAGTGAGGTATAGGCATTAGAGTACCAAGTGGTCGCGAACTGGTCGGTAGTAAGCGATAACTGGTTTTTATACATAAAACGATTTTAAAAGTTTTGTTTTCGCGAGTTTTGATTTTCGGTCGTGTTTTTAAACTATTAAGTCGTCGTCATTTTTTTGGTTTTCTTTATTTTTTGGAATTTTGATTTTATTTTAAATATTTTGGGGTTTTCGTTACATTTTGGTTCTTTCTTGATTCATACGACATGGAGATTAATCGGTTGTCGCAAGACGAGTTGTCGTATGAGATGGAGGCTCGGGGTCCCCCGGTAGGGTCGGTCGACAATATGCGGAAATCTTTGCGGGCGTCAAGGTTGTTAGAGAGGAGAGGGTCGGTAGACCTCTTCCAGGACTACCCCTTCAGTTTCGAGGAGGATCGGGACGCGGTCGAGCAAAAGTTGAAGGAGGTCGAGTCGTTGATGAGCGAGTTGGCGAAGGGCGCGAAGCCGTCGACTGGGGCCAAAGCCATGGCTAAGCTAGAGTGGTGCTTAGCAAGGATAGGGCGCGCGAAACCCAGCAACGATGCGGAGTTGACGCAGCAGTCGAGTTTGAAGAGCAGGTTGATGCTTTGCTTGGCTGACTTGCAGGAGGCAGTTGGCGAGGAGGACGAGCCGGAGCGGATGAGTGACCGAGAACGAGATTCGGCGGTACGATCGGCAGCGGCACCAGGCGAGGTGGCCGAAGAGCGGGCGTGCGGGTCGGCTGAACCGGTCGGGAGCGTGAAGCCGTAGAATCTTTCAAAGTGGGACGTGCGTTTCGATGGGGAGAAGTCGGGTCTTTCGGTGCACGCTTTTCTGGAAAGGGTAGAGGAGTTGAGTGAAGCCCGCGGTGTGGCCCCTGCTCAACTTTTCCGAGGCGCGGTTGATTTATTTTCGGGGAAGGCACTTCTATGGTTTAGGTCAGTTAGGCGCTCGCTAAGTAGTTGGGAGGAACTGGTTAGGGAGTTGAAGTTGGAGTTTCTGCCCTCCAACTACGATGACTTGCTGATGGACGGGATACGGCGGCGGACTCAGGGAGCGAATGAGTCCATCGGAGTCTACGTAGCAGCGATGAAAATTATGTTCGGTCGGTTACAGGAGCCCCTGTCGGAGAGTAGGATGCTAGGGATAATTAGGGCAAATCTACTACCCTTTTACCAAACGCAGCTGGGACTAGTTTCGCCAGGATCGGTTGCGGAACTAGTCGCCTTGGGTAGAAAATTAGAGTCGGTTAGGTCGTCGGTTGAAGCTTTTGTCCCTCCACCAAGTCACAAGGCCAAGGGTCTGTTGGAGCCTGACTTGGCTTATGCCTCGGTGGGCTCGGAGGTCGCAGCGGTGGCAGATTCAACGGACCACGAAGGGTTTAGGGCGGGGCCTAATACCCGTTGTTTTAATTGCAAGCGGTTTGGTCATGTTTCAGCTGATTGTAGAAAGGGGATAAAGTGCTTCGGCTGTGGTAGGCCTGGGGCCATGAAGCGGGACTGCCCGGTGTGTGCAGCGAAGCGGAATGGTGCCCAGGGTACCCAGCGTAGTCCGGGTGGAGGTGGTCGGCGGAACCACAACCCGTTTAGGTCGGAGTCGAAGTCGAATAGTTGGGCGAATTCGAAGTCGAATGTTAGGTCGGAAAATAAGTCGGGAAACGGGAGGTAGACCCCTGGGACAGCAGGTCAGGTGGTCTTGTAGGGCGAGTTAGTAATCCTGCTAACTCCCAGCTGGCTAAAGTAGGGTTCGGTGGTTCAGATATTCGGTTGGCGTATTCGCTTGTCTCGGACGGCTTCGATAAGCGTCCGTATTTGGATGTGAGGATTTTTGGTTACACTTTTAGGGCGTTGTTGGATTCTGGTGCGTCGAGAACGGTAATTGGTCGGTTAGGTTGGGAAGTTTTCTCATCTTGGGGCGTTAGGGGGTCTTCATCGAATATTCCCTTGAAAGTTACCCTTGCGGATGGAGGCCATGTATCGGTGTTAGGTTCGGTTTCGCTGCCAATTGAGGTAGAGGGCAAGTCAGTCCTCGTTGAGTGCCTCATAGTTCCTGGCTTGCCTCAGAGCGTTATCCTTGGGGTCGATTTTTGGACCAAGGCGGGTATTATCCCGGATTTGATGAAAATGAGGTGGAGCTTTTCTCGGCCGGAACAGGACTGTTTGGCGGCGATAGTCGATCACTCCGAGTTAGGCAATAGAGAGGCTAGTGCTTTAGATGAATTAGTTGCCCGGGCGTTCAGGGCTATGCCAGAAGGGTTAGGTCGAACCCACTTTGTTGAGCATCGGATTAGGGTAAAAGCAGGAGTCGAACCTGTGAAGCAGAGGTATTACCCGGTGTCTCCCGTCATACAGTCGCGTATAGACGAGGAGTTAAAAGACATGCTCGATAAGGGAGTAATTGAAAAGTCGCATAGTCCTTGGGCGTCCCCCGTAGTCATGATTAGGAAGAAAGATGGGTCTTATAGGTTTTGTGTAGACTATAGGGTTTTAAATAAATGTACAGAGAGAGATAGCTACCCCCTTCCTTATGTTTCGGCGACTTTGGATAAGCTGAGGGACGCCAGGTTCCTGTCCAGTCTGGACATTAAGTCCGCGTATTGGCAAATCCCGGTGGAGGTGCAGTCGAGACCCTTTACCGCTTTTACGGTACCAGGAAGAGGTCTCTTCCAATTTAATCGTATGCCATACGGGTTGCATAACGCACCCGCAACTTGGCAAAGATTCATAGATTCAGTTATAGGTCCCGAATTAGAGCCCCATGTCTTTGTTTACCTTGATGACATCATTATCGTTACAAATAACTTCAATAAACATCTAGAGATTCTGCAGATAGTTTTAGATAGGTTAACTAAAGCGGGCCTTAGGTTGAATAGGGATAAGTGCAACTTTTGTAGGCCAGAGTTAAAGTATTTAGGCTACGTGGTAGACAAGCACGGTCTACACGTAGACCCAGAAAAGGTTGAAGCGATGGTTAACATCGAAAGGCCCAAAAATGTGAAACAGGTTAGGTCATTTATAGGTACAGTGTCCTGGTACCGAAGATTTATTAAGGACTTTGCTGAGTTAGTTAGGCCTCTCACCGAATTAACAAAGAAAAACCGAAAGTTCGAGTGGAACGAAGATTGTGAACGGAGCTTTAGGGAGGCGAAGGAGCGCCTGGTGACAGCACCCGTTTTGAGCTGTCCAGATTTTGAGAAGCCTTTCACAATCCAGACAGACGCGTCTGATTTCGGTATAGGAGCAGTTTTGACCCAAAGATTTGAGGACGGTGAGAGGGTTATAGCATATTTGAGTAGGTCCCTGAATAAAAATGAGAAAAATTATTCGACGACAGAGAAGGAGTGTTTAGCGGTCTTGTGGGCGGTCGAGAAATTGCGTCCATATGTTGAAGGCGCTAGGTTTACTGTCGTCACTGACCACTATTCTTTGGTTTGGCTGAACAACTTGAAGGATCCTTGTGGTAGGTTAGCGCGTTGGGCGCTGAAGCTCCAGCAGTATGACTTTGAGATTGTCCACCGGAAGGGAAAGGAACATGTGGTTCCAGATATGTTGTCCCGTAGTGTGCCTGTTGCTGAAGTTTCCACTAGTGACCCCTGGTTGTCGAAGATGATTCGGTCTGTAGAAAAGAGACCCTTATCGTACCCAGCGTGGAGAGTAGAAGGCGGCTGCCTCTACAAATTCGTTAAGTCCAAATTCCCCTCTATTTACGGTGATTCTTTGGATTGGAAAAAGGTTGTTGGTCGAGAGGAGAGGGCTGAGATTCTCAGTAAAAGTCATGATGACCAGTTGGCCGGTCACATGGGCATCCGGAAAACTTTCGCTAGGGTTGCACAAAATTTTTATTGGCCGCAGATGAAGGCGGATATCGCGAAATATGTTCGAAAATGTAAGATTTGTCAACAGGTGAAGCCTGATAACACACAGCCAGCTGGGGGGTTTGTTGAGAGGTCCAAGGCAATCGAGCCTTGGGAAATGATATGTGTTGATCTGGTAGGGCCCATGGTGAAGTCGACACAGGGCTACCAGTATATTTTAACGGTCGTGGATTACTTTTCGAAGTTTCCGCTGTTGTTTCCCTTACGGACTGCCACGGCGAAGGGCGTCTGTAAAATCTTAGAGGATCAGGTGTTTCTTTTGTTTGGTGTCCCTCGGTCGGTGGTCTGCGACAATGGACCCCAGTTCAGGAGTCGCGAACTGCGGGGGCTCTGCGGTGCGTATGGTGCCCAAATCCGGTACACCGCCCACTATCACCCGCAGGCTAATCCGGCCGAAAGGATAAACCAGATAATTAAGACAACGCTTAGGGCTTACGTAGCGGATAACCAAAGGAGTTGGGACCAGCAATTAGCAAAGGTAGCGTGCTGTATTAGAACAGCGCAGCATGAAGTGTTAGGAGCCACGCCATACTTTGTAAATTTTGGTAGGGAAATGGCGTTGGAAGGCAGTAGGAGATATATCGAGTCATTAGGAGAGCAGGAGAGAATTAATTGTGAAGAAAGAGCAAAGAGACTCGAAGAGATTAGGTCTAGCGTTAGAGTGAGATTAGAGGAGGCCAGTGCCAAGTTAGCAAGAAATTATAACCTTAGGAGAAGAGATGTGCAATATATGCCAGGAGAGTTAGTTTGGAGGAAAAATTTTGTATTATCTGATGCAGCAAATTACTACGCGGCGAAGTTAGCGCCGAAATATATAGGACCTTTTATAGTGAAGAAGAAGGTGTCGCCATGGACTTATGTCCTGGTAGACGAGTCAGGCAAAGATAAAGGGACATGGAACGTGAAGGAGTTAAGACCATATAGGGACAGTTAGGAGATAGGTATTTCACAAAAGAAGGCAAGCTTTCTTTTTAAGGAGGAAGGGGTGGGGTTGTCGCGTACTGGCCGCAACAAAATAAACATTTGTTTCCCCTTTGTTCTATTTACCTATTTCCTTTCACTCCAGCCGATAGGAGTGAAGTCTGCCGACACTCAAGTGTACATATGTATGTACATACCTAAATAAATAGCAGAATGAGCTCAAGTTGAGCGAAATAGTTGTTTGTCGGTGGAGCGCCACCGCAAAGGGGAAAAGTCTCCATTAGGGCACTCCGCCCAAAAACGGTGCCGACCGAGGGTAAGAATGTAGGAATGAGAGATGACGCGAAAGACCGTAGTAGGGGTGTCGCCTTTGCTCTCACCTATTGCGGCACTTTTGTTGTCCGCTGTATGATGGCAATGGCAAGTCCATGGTGTTGTTTGTGTGCGCCGTGGTGGCGACCGCTAAAGCGCCCAATTCGCTTCTAGAATGATCGGGCCGGCGCCAATTGATCGGGCACCAACAACACCGGCGCTGACACTCCAACGGTTTGCGTACCGGTGCGTAGGTTGCGGCCTGGCTCGCGACTGCGTGCCGGGGCAGTTCTAAGCGAGCTTTGAGAAAGGCAAGACCCTTATTGCGAGCGCGAGTGCTTTTATACATAGTAGCCCAGTAAAATTAGATAAATCTGTTTAGTGCGAGGTGTTTAAAATTGAATAAAAATTCGGTAAGTGCCAGGCGAGGCACTTAGATTGCAGTAGCAGCAGCGATTAGTTTCGAGGAGCAGCGCCAGTCGAGGCGTGGTGAAGTCGGCACCGGATTTGGGAGCCATATTCCCGAGGAGCACCCCTGCGGTCGGAACGCCCACCGACCGCCGATAAGTATCGTTTTCTTTTGTTGTGTCGTGTATTTAGGCGTTATTGTTGTCGGCAGGCTTCCTCTTATTGTGTTTCCCTTTCCGATCCTGTTTAGCATCCTGCACCCTGAGCCCAGTCATACAGGCGGGTTAAAGATATCCCCGGCAGCACGGGCGGTAGTGCGAGTGGGTTCGTAACCTTTTGGTTGGACCTCACCTCGGGTGCGCCCCAAAAACAAGGTTTTGTCTTTTTAAATCTTCGTGTTTAAAAATTTTCTGTTTAGCTAAAATTTTTGACCCACCCTATTATTACGTACATATATATATATTAGTTGGTGCCGTTTGGTATTTTTGTCGTTGTTGTCCCTAGCTAGATTTTGTTGGTTGGGTATTTGGATTGCGTGTATATTGTCCCTTGCAAGCAACCCCGCCGTCTCCACTGAGCTAGCCGGTTGCTTGGAATTTTTCTTGTCATCTCCCTTTTGTGCGTGCATTTGTTTATTTCGTTTGGCCCCCTTGTGTTGTTGTTGCGCACGGTAAGTGCATTTATTTGGTACATTAGGTAGGTCGGCTTTTGTAAACAAAAGGTAAGGTGACAGCCTAACCTCGTCCGTGTGAGATTTTAACCCAAACAAAACTTCCTACCGTCATGTACCGTTCCTTCCCCTCCCGGTACCGCCGTCAAGGATTTCGTGGGGATTATAACACTGCGTGACTGATAAGGTTATAGATCTATTCTCTTCTTATTCTTCTTATTTGGCTCTGTAACCGCCAAAACGATTTCGGCCAACTGACGCCAATTGGAAATGCCAGGTGAAGCCAGAATACTTTCAGAGCTCGGTGTCCATTCGAACGACATGGTCAAGCCAGTTGAGCCGCTGTATTTTAATTCGCCATATACCAGCACGGGCATGATGAGTGACTTAGAGTGTGGTTTTCGTACGTCGAGAGAGGACTTTACTCCTGAATGGCCTACTCAGTCCAAAGCAGTACTTGTTGGCAAGAGCGATTCTGCGTTGGATTTCCATGCTGACATTATTATCGGTGTTAATGCTGGTTCCCAAGTAAACGAAATTCTCTACATTCTCATAATTATAACTGTCAAAAGTGACGTGGGTGCCAAAGCGCGAATGTGCTGATTGTTTGTTTGATGACAGGAGATACTTCGTTTTGTCCTCGTTCACCACCAGACCCATTCGCTTTGCTTCCTTGCCCAACTTGGAAAGGCCAGGACAGACTTCGCGGTTTTTCTTACCGATGATGTCAGTGTCATCGGCATAAGTAAGCAATTGTACGCTCTTGCAGTAAATTGTTCCTGAGCGGCTCAGTTCTGCAGATCTTATTATCTTCTCCAACATCCGATTAAAGAAGTCACATGAAAGAGAGTCGCCCTGTCAGAAACCCCGTCTGGTGGCGAACGGCAACAGAGCAGAGATGGTGGTATTGCTCAACGTCATTTCTCACAGCCGTATGAGTTTTGAGGGGATGCCAAATTCAGACATAGCGGCATATAGGATCCTCCTTTTAGTGCTCTCTAAAGCGGCTTTAAAGTCAACAAATAGGTGGTGAGTGCCGATCTTTGCGGGTCTTTTCCAAGATTTGGCGTATTGTGAATACCTGGCCTATGGTAGACAATACATTCTATAAGACCTTGCAACCTATGCTTAGAAGGCTGATCCCGCGGTAGTTGGCACGCATGGCGGGGTCGCCTTTCTTGTGGATTGGGCAGAGCGCTCTTGAATTCCAGTCGTCGGGCATGCACCTTATTACCTCCTTGCCATCGTAATTAAATAGCTCAGCTGACCGGCCGTCAGCTCAAGCAGCTTTGGCACTTTTCGTCATAGTCAGGCGCTGGGATATGGACTCAAAAGGGTCGAAAAGTGTTCTCTCCATAATCTGAGTACGTTCTGGACATCAGTCACTAGGTCACCATGGTTGTTCCTACAAGAGTCTTGAAACCTTCCGTAAGTCGCTCAACTCTCTGCTAAAAATTTCGGGTGTTTTTTCTGTCGGCCAGCATTTCAAGCATTTTCTCACACTCCTCATCGTACCAGTAATGAGCGGGAAATGTGGTTCCACTGATCGCGCAAGTCGGTTTGTTGAAGAGTACGCTCTCACAGCAGTTGTGAGGGTCGAGCGCCGAATTTATTGGCCGTCTGTTTTGATTGCAGCTTTTCGACGTTGAACTTTCCTTGCATTGTTGGGGCCCTTTTTTTGCTGCTCCGAGGTTGGGTCGTATATTGGATGCATCAATATAGTAGTGCGAGTCGATGTTTGGCCCTTGGAGTGTACGTATGTACATCTAAAACATGGAAGCATGCCTTCCGTCTATCACAATATGCTCGATTTGGTTTCCGGTTTTTCGATGTGGAGACATCCATGTAGCTTGATGGATCTTTTTATGCTAGAACCCAATAACACATACTGCCAAGTTTCGGGCCCCGGCGAAGTCGATAACCCTCAGCTAATATGTACGCTCTAAGATAAGAGAGCCTTGGATGCCTCGTCCTTCTCTTCCATCGGGGCATTGGCACATATGAATGAGATGTTGAAGAATCTCGCNTGTGCGTTTGTTTGTAAGCGTTCGAACTCGATCGAACATACAAAACTAGAAAGCAATCGAACCTCTGTTAACCACAATGATGTCCCAAAGAAAGTAGCGTGTTAGAGTGAGGAAGTCCGCTAGACTGATGGTTCGGTTAAGCAGTCATGAGTGTGTGTGTGCGCGTGTGTGTGTTAACGCTCGGCTTAAACAGCATTTCTTTTATTTACTTATGTGTACATAAGTAAGTACTTGATACGGTATGTTCACTTGGTAGGGAAAGATATAAAAGGACCATACTGATGAAAAACGGGTTCAAAAGTTAAAGTTGCGGTGCTGAAATTCGACGCAGTGCGGTCTTAGTGCGGGAATATATTCGCAGTTTTCTAATTGTGTAAACAAAAAGGGTGCAAACAAATAAAATATATATACATATATATGAGGATATTGTGCCGTTNCTGTGTAAAAAAAAAAAAAAAGGTGCAAACAAATAAAACATATATATACATATATATGAGGATATTGTGCCGTTTGAGTGCGCGTGTGTAAGGAACCGTCGCATATACGGATAACCGGGGAGCTTCTGGGGGTCACTTAATACTAACAAGAAATTGGAGGTAAGTCCCCAGGCAGTAAAAGCATATTTATATTTTATAGTTATACCTTGCGGCATGTATGTAAGTGCATATGCACATACATAGACCTATAATATGTACATATCACACGTTTGATGATGTAACGAGGGATTTGAGGATTTAGATTTTGTGGGAGAACGCAAGCAAAGTGTTATNAGTCACTAAATACTAACAAGTAATTGGCGGTAAGTCCCCAGGCAGTAAAAGCATATTTATATTTTATAGTCATACCTTGCGGCATGTATGTAAGTGCATATGCACATACATAGACCTATA
>NW_016159920.1:68933-74023 GCF_001687245.7 Rhagoletis zephyria | reverse complement strand
AATGACATCTTCATACATTCGACGCGTTATATTTTCTGTTTTTTTTTTTAATAAAAGAATGCATTTTTTGGGCATTTCATGTGTGAAATTGCAGCAAATTTCATTTTTGTAAGTTTTTTGCAGCTTTGATTAATGATGATTAATAAATACAGCACGCACAGTTAAGCGTTGCATATTTTTGGTTTATATATATTTTAACACACTTTTCGAAATTTTTTTCTGTAACAGATGCACTGTCATTAAAGCTGTTTTTTAAATGCACTCGAAGAATATCAAAACTTTTCATGTGCCTATAATTTCGCGCGGTTTTTGATATTTTTTATATTTTATTTTCAAATTTTTAGTTCGTTTCTTATATTTGTCTTTTCATCTTTTATCAGAATTTTTTCAATTTTTTAACTTGCTACTTACTCTTTATGCTCAGCGGCGCGATCTCTTTGTCTGCGATTCTTAAACCAATTGGAAACCTGTAAGCATGTAACAAAAGAAGAGATAGAAAAAATTATAAAAATTTAGCTAAACAATTTTTTTATTTTTTATTTTTAGAAAATTAAATTTTTTTAAGGATTTTAAATTTTTGGTAAATCAGGTCAAAAAAGTGATTAATGAAATTTCCTTTAGCGTTTGTTACACAAAGCATAACTTAATTAGCTGCATTCAAGCGAAAAACAGACGAGCGATTAGTTGGTGAAATTGATTAATTGTACACACATATGTATACTTGTTCTTGTATGTATATGAATGTACATATGCATACTAACAACAATAAAAAACAACAAATTGTAGCAACTATTCATACATACAAAGGCTCTTGGCAATTATGACATTGAAAATTTTTGAATTTGAAAATGTGAAACCTGGTGAAAAAGTTGAAGGTGAGCTGCAAGAATTTCTTGTGTGAAATAAATGAAACGCGAAAAAATTCTTTTAACAAATTTCGTAAATTTCATGCGGCAAAAGCATATATAATTACAAACGCAAATTTTGTAAGCTTTAGCTAACACAAAAATGCTAACATTTCAAGTGAAAAATTAAGTAAAATTAATATTTTTTTCTCAAAGTTATTTAATTTTTTTTAATATAAACAATTTTTTCTAAATTTTTTTTTCTGAAGGTTCTTAATTTTAGTTTTGCTTTTTTAAATTTTTTTTCTAGTTCTTCCACAATTTTTGTTTTTCAAAATTTTTAATTTTTTTTGTTTTCAAGAGTGTTTTTTTACAACTAAATAGATCGCTTTCAAGGAGTTTATTTAACCAGTAACTTCTGTTGAAAATTTTCTACTTGGTGTAAGATTGTATTGTATCACTTAAAAACTGTCTCCATAAAATGTTATTTTAAATATTAAAAGCTGTTTACTCACATTTTATTAAAATAAACAATTCCTCCACACTAAAATTTTAAAACTAAAAAATACACTAATTAACTCACCTGCGTGGTTGTCAGTCCTGTAGCCTCTGCTAATTCACGTTTCTCGCGCGGGGAAGGATATGGATTATGTGCGTACCAGTCTCTTAATACAGATCGAGATTTCTCCTGAAAAAAGAGAATGAAAAAATTGAAGTTTTTACTCATTTTTAAATAGATTCTTAACACATATCAGACAATATTTAGTAGATAAGCGAATATTTAGTAGACAAACGCTACGAGAGGAAATTCAGGCATTCTCCCTTCCAAAGGGCCTAGGGAGGTTAACGTCGTATCATCCGAGCTATCGACAGTGACAGTGCGCTTCCAAAACTAAATTTTGAAGCCAAGAATAAATTAACAGGGTGTCCAACACGATGTAGTCCTTTCCCAGCTAATGTTTAACTGTTATATCTCGAAGCTTCCTCAGCGACCACTTATAAGCTATCTTTGAGTGTTAACGGCTATTTCTCCTCTCTTTCTCGCCTCTTGACTGCACAGAGTTTTACGCTCTGGCCCTACAAAATTTACGCGGGACCCTTTTCACTCACCCTAAAGAAGGAGATCAATGTTAATTGAGCTTGGCTCCAACGTACAAGCCGATTTCGGCAGTGCTTAGCAGTGCCACAACGAAAAGCATCCAAAGTTACTGCCTCCAGAGATCTGCAACCTTGAGTTCTCGACTACAACTTTTTTTAAAAGATGTTCTAAATTGATATTCCGTGGGAAGTTTTCTGACTCCATGTCCGCTTGGACAGGAAACTTGTAATAAACAATCCCTTCCCAACTCAACCTGCGCCAGCATAAATCCTAAAAAGGAATTGGAGGACGCATTAGTATTAATTTTTTCAGGCAGCCAAATGGCACACACGACTCTTTGCAATGAGATATTCCCTTTCAGTATTGTCAAACAACATGGTAAAACTGTGTTGGTTGCTGGGGTTCTGTGTAGGTCATCCTTAAAAAATTGGATCTGCTGGATGAGAACTCGTTGGCTATAGGATTCATTAGAAGGGGTAGGCTCTTTAATTATTATTTTACTAGGAACCGAATTGTAATAAAAAACGCGGCAAATAAGCATTTATAAAGGCAGCAGAAAATAGCTTAGACTTTCTGGTTAGTAACTCATTTTCGAGCTTAGATTTTCCTCTTTGTTCGATCAAAAATCTTTAAATTATGACTGGTGTGCATTTTCCATTTGACTTCAAAAAAAAGTTTTACCCTCCTCACATGTCTGTAACAATTTTTAAGGTCACTGGTTAATCAAATGAAGCCTCTGTTGCAGCCATCATTCCGTTTAAAGGGAAAAAATCCTTACAGCAAACAAACTGCCACCTATCTCGCACAATTCACCTGATAAGGAATTGTGTTCAAAGTCTACTTAATTGTTGCTGATTTAGGTTTTAAACTTTAACTGTCTGCCTGTATTGGGTATATGTACATATGTGGGTCCGTGGAAAACGTATGTACATATATATATATATATATATATATGTATGTTTATGCTGAAACAAGTTATAACACTACTATGATTTCATGTAGCATTCTCCCCTTTTATCGAAAATACGTATAAATCCTCATATGCACAAAGGAACTTTATATGTAGTCCAGGTAACAATTAAAAAAAAAAAACGTTACCCTCCCTTTACATGAACAAACAACTCAAAAATGCAACGCTGACTTTAACAATAACGCATTGACTTTTCAGTGTCTAAAATTCAGCATGTCCTTACGTACACGTAATTTAAATTTTGTACGTACACATTTACATTGCAATACATACACCTTCTCGTATGTATGTATGTGCATATCTAAAGCCGTGCTCTTACACTTACTCACCTTGAAGCAGTAACTCGTCTCTTCTCCATCCCAAATTGTGCGTGGCAGTGGAAATTTGCGGCGGACGCGATATTTGCCAACAGCACCTAAAGGTCTTCCGCGCAGTTTTTCGGCTTCCACATAATGCGCTACATGTTTGAAAAATAAACAAAAACATAAAGATGAATTTAAATAAATTTTGGTATTAAAAGAAGTGCTGGATTTGGAGTGTGCATAGGTATTTTAAATAATATCCTTTACAAAGTATTTTAATTTAATAAGTTTAATTGCTTTTTGGTCTACGTCTTTCTAATGCGTGTGAGCTGTGGTAAAATCAGGTTCACAAAAACATAAAAAAATGAATTATTGTTTTTAAATTTTTTTTTTTAATGCCTTTATTACTTTCTTCATAGTTCGCTTTTTTAATGCAAATATATTACTCGTATCAACATTTTCAAAAAACGTATGTGCATTTAATTATTTTCATATCAAATTCTTTGATATAAAAAGAAAAAAGAAAAAAAATGTTTGGGTGTAGTTACTAAAGTAAGTAAAGTTTATTGAAGTTTCATAGTTTTTATACGAAGTTCGAAATAAGGATTTATGTGGCGCTGGTTAGGCAAAGGCTAAACTTTTATAAAAAAAAATATAAACATTGAATAAACAATAGAAAAATAGCCACAACTAGTCAAAATTTCACTTGACTTAATCAGCTGACGACAAATGTATATAAAAAATTAATTAAACGCTAAATAAATACATAAATTCAAAAAAAAAACCTTTTTCTTTATTAATTTTGAACATCTTTTTAAATTTGAAATTAAATCGTGGTACAAAGCTTTATCACACAATTGAAAGAAATATTAATACGCCAAAATAAAAGTGATAAGAAAATTTATTTAAAAAAATAATAAATAAATAAATTTTTAATCATCCATTTTACTTTGATTCGGTTTTGTAAGTTACATATCTTCAACATTAAAAAAATCTTGTGCAAAAAGTAAAAACATAGATATATATGTACATGGAATATATATTTTTCTAAAGAAATTTGGTTTTTGGTTTGCTTTTAAATTATTATTTTTTTTTAATTCCTTAATCTCTTAAGAAATTTTGAAAACAAATTATTTTTTTTTTAATTCCTTAATCTCTTAAGAAATTTTGAAAACATACCTGAATGGAATTTTTTATTCATATTTTAAGCATATTTTTGAATTGTAAATAAAAAATTTAATTTTATAAAATAAGTTTCTATAATGTACATATTAAATTATTAAAAAATCTTGGGAAAAAGTTAAAATAGGCATATCTTTTTAATTTTGTTGCTTTTACATTTCTGTAGTCCGACAATTTCACCAAAAAATTTATGTGATTACTTATGTTTATTGCAATTATTTTGCTTCGAAATACATATTTTTTTATCTTCAGAAATTAACAAAATTAAATTTTTGTAATAAATTTTTACCGAAAGGATATATGTATGTACATATATATATATGATTTTACTTCAAAATATTTTTGTTTATTTTCATTGCTTCAGATGCAACAGTCCAGAATTTATTCGGAAACAAATTTTATTTTTTTATATAAGGGGTATTCATCCAAACGCGTAAATGCCTCGTAACCACGTTACCCTCGTAAACTTAATTTTGGATGGAAAACCAGTTTATTTACGAGTTTTACGCGGTTACGGGGCATTTACGTGTTTAAATGAATACCCATTTTATCTTTTTGTTTACTTTAGTATAAGCTAACTTACTTTTTAAAATTTGGCAAGTTACCTAAGCCCAGAACTTCGTTTAATTAAAAAAAAATTAATAAATAAAAAATAAATTATTAAAAAACTGAAACAAAATTATTAAATAAAT
>NW_016159920.1:0-68908 GCF_001687245.7 Rhagoletis zephyria | reverse complement strand
TGGGTGATTTTTCAGCAGAAACTCTAATTTTTTCGACTACATCTTGCAAATTTTGTTGAAATATGAACAGATACTGTTCCTCACGCATAATGTGTACTAACAGACCAAGAAAATGTTTGAAATACAACCCCAAACTATTATTGACCGACCACTGTTATTCACAGTTTGCCTTACATGCTGCGCATGGGCTTAATTTGGGTCTTTGACCCAATACCATGCCCGGTCATCTGATTGAAAGCGATTAATTTAGTCTTGTCGGACCAAATAACCTTCAATTGAAACTTAAAAATATGTTTTTTATTGCATTCTGAACGGCCTAACATATCCCAATATGCAACGGTTCGGATTTCGTGCGATGCAGCAAAATGCTGCCGCACTCGCACATGTATTTTGATCAAATTTGCTTTTTTCTTCTTTGATGATCCTTTGCGCTCAATTTGGCAATTCTTCGCCTCGCTGTCTATTGATTTGCGTTAAAGTTTAATACCTTAAGCGCTTCTGTAATAGTGGCTGCATCGCTACTTGCTGTTAAGTTCACAAGATATCGTACCGTAATATTTTTTGACAGACTTCCTTTGTTCTTGGGAACACTTTAGGCTATATTTTTTCCCAGTCTTAACATTTTCAAGTAGCAAATTCCAAAATTGTTTGCCACTTTTCGTGCGGTCCCGCCTTTCCGCAGTAAATCTATTATTTACATTTATGGTTCCTGATTAACTATATTATTTCCTGGTGATCACTTCTTCAATAAACTACAATACAGAAAAAGGTCATCTGACTTCCAACTAAGTAAGAGATAACTGTCAAATGCAAAACTGAGAGTAAGTGCAAAACTGTAACATCTGCCTCAATTTACATTTTTGTCTGCTTGTTTTTTTATTGTTGTTGTATTGACTTCAAATCGTTATGAGAGACGGAGCAGGGATGTACCAACAAGAGTATACAACAAAAGGATGAAAGTCTTTAGAACTTGGAAATATAGCGATGGCTGAATTAAAAAGTGTTACACCATGTTACAGTTTTGATCGTCACTGTATATATGAAATTAGGTAGGAAATTGATATATATTGGAATGCATAGAAATTTTTAACATGTACATTTAAGACACATCGAGACAAGAAAGCAGGAGCGTCCCATATCCCTATCCATACACCTATGTATGTACATTACATCAATCTCCATACAAAAAAAAAATTTGGTACTGTTTTTCCATCGGAGTTTCAAAATGTATTATATTTTCAGACTTCCGCCAAAATATTTCGAAAAAATAATAGGATTGACTAGAGCTGGACCGATTTGAAAATAGCTCCAAATATTGAATTTTTTCTAAATAAAATGAGGTTTTGAAAATATTTTTTTCTATAAAATCGGACGATAGAAGAATTTAAACTCAAAAGGTCTGCATACAATTTTTACGAATTTTATCAACGAAATCAAAATAGTGACATTTTTGGAGGAATTTTCCAAATGGACCAATTCACGTAAATTTTAATATTTTTTCTACATATTTTGGTGGAAGTCTAAAGATATAATAATCCTCAATTCTTGGTGAGGCACTCTAATATGCATAATATGATGTGCATTCGTTCGATATGCATATGCCGAAAGGAAAAAAAAATTGATAAGGTTGGGAAGCATGTCTAGAAAGTTTTATCGACATTTCGGTCCATAGCTTTAACTTTTAATACATTGGATAAAAATTAAGTTTTATAAATATATATTTCTTTTTAATTACGAAAATCCAGTGATTACGCTTTTGCCATTATTACAGCAGAAAAAACTCCGTAAACTTATTGTTTAAAAATTTGAAGAATCCATGAATTAATTTTTTTATTTGCCATTATGGCAATCAAATTAAACTTTTTATTGCCAGCGCACTTCCGCCCATAAATTTAGGGCATTATTTTGCTTACAGCTCATTAAAAAGGCAACATGCTGAGTAATTACACTTAATTTTTTATCAAAGCAAGCAATTTTCCTTGAGTTGGCAGATAAATATGATTTTTCATTTCTTAAAACAAATAAAAAACAAGCAAAGATTGATTTTAACACCGGAAAATTTTGATAGATTTATTATATAATTTAGTTTGGAAAAGAAACAAAGTATATATGTACATGTATACATAAAAACCTGAAACTATGAACAAAAAATTGCATAAATATTTTACAAGGAAATAAATATGAAATTCTTGCCATAAACATTTTTTTATTATAACGCTGAAAGGTAGAAACGATAAAGAAGACCACTTTTTTAAATAAGTTTTGGAAACTTACAGCCAGTTTCATCAGCAATTTGAACTGTAAATTATTTTTTATTTTCTGACAATTTCCAAATAAAATTCAAAAAATTAAAATAATTTTTCCCCTAAATTGCTTTCGTGAAATTGGCTGCTAAGTAATTTTTTTTTTAATTCTGGTTTTTTTTGCATTCTTGTAGATTTTATTTCGTTCATATTTTTCGCTTTCAATTTCTTTTGATTGGTATTTATTTCATTTCTTATGGTTTGCAATTACGCTTGCTTGAATGAAAACACTTTTACGAAAATAAATCTCGCATATATGTACAAACATATATATGCACTTATTACACAGAATTCTAAAATTACACAATCTCCGTCTCTTGTCGCTCAACGCTCGCTGCTCAACTGCTCCCCAATTGCCACACTTTGCAGCAAAGTCGTGGTGTTGTTCTTCTTTGAGGGGTCATACTAGAACGGATCGTATGATGCAGCAGCAAGCGAGAATCGCTTAAGCGCATACAAATCACCAGATCGTATTCATTTTATGCCAACTCTCTCACTCTCCGATGTACGATTATTCTCGTATTATACGCTGATCTTTATTTATATTAAATACATACACACATGTATCTACCGCATTAGTGTATGAGAAAAGTATCTGTTTTCATTTGCTTATGCCCCATAGTTATTCGATGGCTTCGGAAATCGAAAGGTGGGAGTGAATTTTGGGACTTGAAAAGTGATGAAACACTATGAATATGCGGCGAGAGGGGAAAATTGTTTTTTTTTTTTTAATAATTTAAAGGTAGTAATTTCGTTCGCTCAATGCCAAAAAAAATACTAAGTACTGAGTTCTTCTTCTTACTTGAGTCTCGCCAGTTGCTCAGACCAACTGTAGCCATGCCCCTCTGCACTATCCTTCAATTTCGCTCGTGGGCGTCCTCATAGGGCCGAGTGGAAGGATATTTTCCCCGGAGCATCACAATTCAAACTGATACTCTTCGTCGTAGCAATTGTATCTGCGCATTCCACAAAATCCAATGGCCTCTTTCTCAGCCGTACCAGGATAATGGAAGGTTAAATTCCACTGCTAATTTATATCCGGACGTTACTGAGTTGCTTGTTGCGGACCTTGGTCCGAGTCGATGTCGGTTTCTCGAAATGTACCTGTCGTCGTATTACGATTGGTTTAGCTTGATTTTTTGTATTTTGATCAGCGGGTACCAAAGTAATTTTTTTTGGATGTTTCGATCCTCTCCGATATAAATAATCCATATCTTTGTTACCGCGAGTATTCTCGTAAAGGCTGAACTCGCACACTGTTCGACCATGCACACGTTGTTTTTCCACTTTGATGTTCAAGTGGCGAAGTATAATTTTTACTCAACTGTCGACGTATGCGCTACATCATTTTCCTATCTCTCATGGAACTACTTTTTTCGAATTTAACCACCATCGATTCGTACTCCTAAATTATAATTAGGATAAAGGCAGACATTCCAGCAGTATATCCGTGAATCGTGGTACTCGTTCCGTTTGTGTCAGCCATTATCATTGGGAGGGGCTTTTTAGAGCTTACATTTTTAAAAATTTTTATTTTGCTTATCATTTTATTCAAACCGATACTGTTCCATGGGGTATTGGTTTGGTGGAGAGCAATGGAGAAGAACAGAATGTGCACATGAGCAAATCCTACGAGTGGTTCTTTTGGTGTCATTTCTCTCGCAAAAAAAAAAACGCTATACATAATATTTTCTTGCATATGTCTCAACAATGGAGTTCCCGAAACAAGTACAATAAGAAATAAATCAAGTATTTGACTAATTTTAACCTTAAAACGTTTATTTAGGCGAAAAAGTACCGAAATTACTAATTTTTTCATTGTCACTCAAAAAAATTACAATCGCATGAATATCTTTCGCAGCAATTTTTTAAATTTTTTAATTTTATTAATTTTAGATACTTTAAAATTTTAAAATTAAATGGCGAAAATGCTCTTGCCAAAACGAACGAATCTAAATAGTGTAATAAAACTAGTGTGTCACCAAATAAAAAATTACATTGAGTAAAAGGTGACTGATTTGAGAAACTAAAATTTACAATTTTTATTGGACAACTCGAAATTAATTCTAAAATTGGTAAATACATGAAGAAAGTAATGTATATGTGCATAAGGAATACTGCGTAAAAATCTCCGATGCCAATATTTAATTACTTTTAAATAATATGGCTTTTTGGTTACGGTGCTACGGGGCGTATACGTTACATACGCAACTACGGGTATAAATATGAGCACGAGTGGTGGTTTTTTACTTTTTTAGTAGATCTTTTTCAAAATTTCATTTATGTACTAAATACATTTTCGCATTGGAATTTTATTCTTTATAGAAAACTGAAGATAATGAATTTTCTAAGATAAGTGTGTCTCCATTTTCGGCCAAAAACACGTTTTTGTCGAAAAATGTAACAACTCGTGAGATTTGCTCATATAGGCTATTAACCATCGGCATGACAAGGGCGCTTACACCTTACTGCATCTTTTGCCGGCGGACCTTTCGGCCAAGAATATAGCGTCTAAAATGCTGTCAGGCTTATGCTACTGCTTTGTGTGCAGGTCCTGCGGACAAAGTACGATAGCGTCCACTTTACTCGGACGGATTGACTATATGATCCTGAATTTGTACTTTGGGACGAACTTCAAAGCCACTATTGAGATAGAGGCTGGCGTGAGGGCATGGGGAGTGCTCGGTACTCGGTGAATATCTGCGTGAAGCTCGATCTTAACAAATCCTACATGCTACCAAACTAGCGGTTAAACTGGAGCTGGACCTGTCCATGATCCGGAAGGCGCAGACACACAGACAGACGCGGAAGGCCAAAACACAAGGCTGCGCGGCATTATGCCCGCACTGAGCCAAAAGTACAAAGGGTTTTTTCAGCCAAGTTATGGTTTTTTTTCATTGTAAATACACCGATTGTAAGAAATGTTATTCAAGTTGAACAAATTCGTATGTCTGGCTGTAGCTGAACGTGCAGTAGAGCTTGTTGTTATTTGTTGGCTTCCAACAGTTTCGAATACGAATGCCGTCAGTGGCATAACATAATTTTTTTTATTTTTTTCCTGTTTTCGGTTTTTCTTAATTACGAAAAAGCGTCCGTAAAGCGCAGAACCAAATCAAACGGCGAAGAAAATTCATTAAAGTTGAACATTTGAAGACACATTTATAAAGCGGCTGTAGCTGAGTATGCATGGATGCTTACTGTTACTTGCTAACTTTCAGAAGATGCGGGTTCAAATCCCGTCAGTGTAAACGAGTTAAATTTATAATAAAAAATTTTGATTTTGTATCTACGAATTATGAAAAAGCATCTGTGAAGTGCAGAACATAAGCGTATTCAAACGGAAAAATTGACAACCGAAAGCTTGGTTAATATAAACAAAAGTAAATATGTATTACAAAATCATTGTTGAAAATAACAAAGGCATAGCTAATATTAGCCAAAAATCACCTTGATTCTTTTTCAAGTTTGAATTTGGTAATATTAACCAATTTTTGATTGATTTTTTCTCAGTGCGTTCACTGGCTAACTGTGCCGTGTGGTCTCTTAAATATCGTTCAAATGGGGATATATGCACAGACATCTCGTGGTCTTTCATGGAAGGATGCTATTAAATCTTTCCTTGCTAATTCGTCACTTTTTAAATTCCTATATATGTATGTATATGTATATGTATATTAATTAGTTCCTATAAATCTTGGCTTTCTCGATCAGAGATGTAGGGAATTGAGTAGGGGAACTGTCTATGTTATTGTCTATATGTGAGTGTAAAGCTTTGAGGGCTGCCTGTCTCCCTTAGAAGATATTTACCCGCAACCTTAATTTAGCCATCTAAAAAGTAAGTTCGTATAACATAACAAGTAATTTGATGCAAAAACCAAAAACCGACTTCAACTCTCATATAAAAAATATATATATATATATTTCATGATCCACTGATCGGATCTTAACCAGATTAGTATGGGACCACCTCTGAGACACTACCTTTCCGATGCAAAAAAGAATTATCGAACTCGGTAGACGTGGTCCAAAGTTATGCGGTAACATGCATAAAAAATAAAAATAAAATAAAAAAATATTCCGACGAACTGATAACCTCCTCCTTTTTTGGAAGTCGGTTAAGAACAGAGCAAAAGCAGACCACAAATATAGGATTTTGAAATGCCTCGACTTTAGCGCCAGCTATCGCCACCATTTTTTGCGAAAGTATCTTGTATCATGCATGTAGTTTACATTATGAATTTGAAACTGATCGGATCATAAATACAGGTTTTCTAAATACCTCGATTCCAGCGCCACCTAGATAGTCCATTTTTTGCAAACGTATTTTTCATCAGAATTTTAACAAAATCGGTTCATAAATACGACCTTTATAAATAACTGGACTTCAGCGCAACATTCACTGCGTTGGATTTTTATAGATACATATGTATAGATATATACATATGTGCATAAATATATACATATGTGCATAAATATATAGTACATAAATACATCTGTATATTTATTTTATATCCTATTCTATTTTAATTTATTTATGATTGTAAATTTTTTTCATTTTTTTTTTATAATTATTATCTTATCTTAATTTTATATATATATTTTTTTGCTTTTTAGCTTTTTAAATTGTTTTTTTTTTTAGTTTTTCGTATATTTTTACATATTGAATATTATATAACATACAATGTATTTACATAACATACAAACTTTTTGTGTATAAAATTTCTTTTCAGCATAAACAACTCAGATAAACTTTTGGCGGTACTCATCGGTATTGTTGTGCGGTATAAATTATGCATACATTTTAACACGTTGTATAAATAAATGCATACATACACATACTGCAACACATTTTCTGCGCTGGTTTCCCCTTACGATTACAAATTTCAAACACACAAATATACATATGTATCGGTATTGTATGTACATACCAGGGATGCTACGAATATTTGCATTCGCATTCGTTATGCGAATGATTCGCATCATTTTATACATTGGCATTCGACATTCGCATTCGCATCAAATGTTACGAATGTTTACATGGGCAGAGAGTCCACTCTAATATTGTTGAAATGGCTCTAAGTCTGTCTAACCAGGGAGCGGACAATAGCCGTCTTTTAGCTTCAGGCGCTAAACGGTTAAGCAACATTGATGGGCCTTCAACAAGTACTGCTAAAAGTCTTATAAGCAAACTAGAAATAATTTTATATTCCTCCAGCGAAAGCAAAGGCTCAGAAGCTAGAGTCATTAAAAAATATGAAATTAAAGCTTAATTCAAGGCCTATCTTAAAGAAAAACGAGTTCATCTCGGTGAAAATCCGCTCGATTGGTGGAAAACTGCACTAAAATATGACAAATTGACAGATCTGGCCCGCACATATTTGAGCGTTCCAGCCGCTAGCGTTCCAAGTGAGCAATTGTGCAGTCGGCCTTATATGTATGTATACGAGCCTCATGGGAGAAAAGGCAGAAAAATTACTTTTTTGAAATACAATATGCCCCTTTTGACCCCTTTGACTACTAGATTAAAACATTGTATAGGTTTAAGTAATAAAAACGTTGACTAAGTTGATTATAGCTTTTTTAATGCTATTCCTATCATTCGCATTCGCATTCCGAATATACGCATTCGCCTCCGAGAATGTGAAAAATCTGACATTCGAAACATCCCTCGTATATACGCACAAAAACATACAAATATCTAGTATATCGATAGTTCCGCCATTTAATATTTTTGTTGTGCTTACACTTTTTTTATTATGGTTGTTGTTGCTTGTTTGGTGATTTGAGATATTCTTGGATCTGTTTTCAGTTTCTTGTGTATCTGTAATGAAAATACCAACGGAAAGTATTTCTTTCCACATTTTCATTTCACGTTTCGGTTTATTCATTTCAATTTCACATGAAAATAGAATCTGAACCGCGCCGCCCAGTGCCACGACTGAAGACTGCCGCCAGCCGCCACAGCGCAGCGAAAAACGTCATTGCAGTATGCGTGTAGTATATTTGTATGTGATAGAGTTTATTTAATGCGTGCATGCAGATGCATATTTATGTATGTAAATATATAAATATTTATGTGCATAAGAAAATTCCTTATAAATTTTAAATTTTCATATGAATTTTTTATTTAGCTATGCTAGCTAGCCATCGTGCTAATTACATTCTTCGATAAATTCGTATAAACTTCTAAAGTTCATATTGGAAATGTGGCAATAAGTAGCGTAGAATTTCGCTGTGATGATCGATTACCAGCACAATTGCGCATACATGTGCGCATTAGAGTGTACCAGAAAAAACTACTTCGGCGAACACCTACGAATCTGAAGTGGTTTTGTGAGGCAGTTTCTTACCAACCAGATCTCGTTATCACCCTAACGTACTTCCCTAATGCCAGTAAATTAAAGCTCACCAGAAATCATTAAAGTTTTGCGCATGAAGTACATATTTCGTTTATTCCAGTATAAGTTAAGTCTTATTGCCGAACGTTTGTATGTATGTAGGTGTCATCGGAAAGTGTAAAAAGGCGACACTTAGATTCGGCTAAAAAAATTCGTTTTTTCGAAAATACTTTAAAATTGCGGTGAACTTTTTTTGCTTGCTTGTAAGGTGGCGCAGTCTAATGTAAGTACATATACTACATACATATACCTATATTTGGTTGCTTATTTATATTCGCTTGTTTATGTTGCGATTTATTGAGATTCACTCGCAATGGTGTTGTGATGCGCTCTGCAATCCATTTCCATCCATTATCCATTCGTAGATATAACGAAAGTTCGTCACCAGAGATTTTTAAAGAATTGTTAAAAGAGAAAAGTATCTGGTCTCAGCATTTCAAAGGCATGAGGATCAGAGATTCTCTTGAAAATTAAGGCGACCAGCAGAGCATTTGAAAGATAACCTGTGATGGAACCGTGGTATCATTGAAGTAAATAGCTCTGATACAGCTGCCGCTCTTCGTATACGTGTGAAAAACACATGTGCCCAGAGAGCACTCAGTGAGCTATGGCCCGCCGACCACTGATCTAAAAAAACAAATGAGGAATTTAAAATCGATTTTTTTTTTTCAATTGTGCTATAATCAAGTCTCACGAAAATTTCAATAGTTGTTTTGGAATCGAGAAATGAAAAATTGGTTATTAAATAAAAAAAAATTAACTAAAAGATTCTCCACAGAAATATCCTGAGAAAAAAAAATTGTCTAAGCGCTAAAGTTTACCTGCTATCGTTTAAAATTTAAACTTTAAATCTTTGCTGGCTACCTCTGCTATGAATGTTTTTTAATATTTTTTCTAGCTTAACATATTTTTGTCCCAAAAACTATACATATTTTACTTTTGATCTTTATTTAAAAAATAAAACTAAAAATTAAATTCTTATTAGTGGTATTCCTACATATAACGTCATGATTTGTATGGAATTTATAATTTTTTTACGTTTATCGGCAGTCTGTGATGTTAGACCCTTATTATTTTTTTGGTGAAAACTTCTTCTCTTATCCTTTGAATCCAGTTTGCTTGTGCCACTCTGAATACATTTTTATGATTTTATTTGTTTGTATGTATGTTATTTAAAAGAATTTTTTTTATTCAAAACACAAATTTTCGCAGGCTTATTCGAACCGATTTGAAATAAAAAGTTGAAAATAAGATTTCTTAAGAAATTTATGGAAAATTTGTATAGATTTGTTTCCTTGTTTTTTTAATGTGCCAAATAATGAGTGAGATTATCAAAAACTAAACAAAACTAAACAAAAAATTGTTTAGATTAACATTATGCATATTATTTTATTTTTTTTAATAAAAAAAAATATTTTTCATATATTTATTACTTATATGTTTATAGACCTGAAAGAACTTATGTTTTCTTCTGTTTTTATCATTTTCGAAATTTTTATTTAGATTAAATTACTTTTATTTTACATATTTCATTTTATATTATTTTTTTAAAGGTTTATTTAGCTTAAATTTATTTTATCCTACGTAACACATTTTATTTACTTCTTGCTTGAAAAAAAAACATGGAAATTTTTGAATTTTTTAAAATAATTAAAAAAATCCGATAAAATGCGTTTATTTTCAACCTTCAATAGAAGTTGAAGTTTTTTAAGTTTTTTCTGTTTCTTTCGTATTCGAAACTTTTATTTAGATTCAACTACTTTTACGTATTTCATTTTATATTATTTTTTGAAATTTTTATTTAGCCTAAAGTTATTTAACTCTCGTTATTCATTTTGTATTATTTTTTCTAAACAAAAAAACATAAAAATTTATGCTTAATGCTTTTATTTTCTTTTACTAAGCGTTTGAAATGTTCCTAATAGTGTTCGAAATTTTTTAGTATTGAAAAAAGTTTACATATTTCAAATATTAAAAAATAAAAACAAAACCATCAAAAGGTGTATCTAAATTAAAGTAATTAAATTTTATTATATTTATTTTTAATTCTGCTTATTTTTTATTTAATGTTTATTTAAAATTTTTTTCTATTAAATATTTTTTTTCATCAATTTTTTCCTGATCTATTTACCTAATTTTTTGTAGTAAAATTTTTTTATTCAATATCTATTTAATTTTATTTCATTTCTATTTTATTCATATAATTTAATTTTATTTTACTTATATTTATTTTTAATTTAACTTATTTTTTTTATTCAGTGATTATTTTTAGTTTTTTCTGTTAAATATTATGTTTATTAATTTTCTTTTGATCTTTTTAACTTATTTTGTCTAGCAATCATTTTTTATTTAATTTGTTTCATTTCATTTCTATTTAATCTATATAATTTAATTTCATTTCTATTTTATTTTATTTATTTTTTATTTTATTTTGTAAATTATTATTTTTTATGAAATAAAATATTAAAAAAATAAAATAAACTGAAACTATATTTATATCATTTTAATTTATTTAAGTTTGTTTTTTAATATTTTAATTTATATATTTTTTCTATTTAAAATTTAGGTCATTAATCGGTATCTACGATCAGGGCCAATTTACAGTTCAATTCAATAGAATTTCATAGAATTCGTTTGCCGCCTGAATGCAAATAATTATTAAAATTCCACTTCATAAAAATTCTGAGTCCACCAAATTTATTGACATAAACAAATCGTTTATTCATACATTACATATGAGAATGTATGTACATATATGTATATGTACATATGTATGTACATATAAAAATTACATCCATTTTTGCAAAAAAAAAAAATTAAATACATTAACGAAATTTCGTTGATAAAATCTGTCATTCACCTGCTGTCACCAATGCTGCTGCATCATCGCCTGCCTGTCTGTATAAATAGCTGCACCTATGCAATTATACATACGTACATACCTATGTATGCAATGTATATTATACATACAGGCGTACTTAGATGGAAGTGTGTTTTGCTGGCAGCAAGTGTAAAGCATTTCATGTCGTAGATATGTCATGCGATACGAAACGATGCGATACAAATGCGAGGCGACACGGCTCAACTCTTGTAAAGCGTACAAAGCGTAAGAACATCAAAAAGATAAACGACACACAGTGGCAATACACAAAATGATGCAGAAATAATTATAAGTACGAACCTACATAGATACCTACATACATATGTATGTACATGTATACCAACATATGAATATATAGACATAATTAATGGCATACGCGTACATTCAGCTAGTAGATATATATAAGTACACATATTTAACAGCACCTTACTCAGAGTGGCAGATCACTCATACGCCACGTACCCCTGTAGCGTTTGAATGGATTAAATCGCTTAAGGAGACATGGGGAATTGCGCTTAAGTGTAGAATTTCTACTACACGAAAGTTTGAAAAATTCGACAACAGGTAAAAAACACTCTTGATAGAAATTATAACAAAGTTGTGGCAAAATGACAACAAATATTATTTTAGATACTCGTACTCGTACCCAGGGCATTTGTGCAATCTAAATATGCGGAAGATGATCTCTTGCTCTAATTTTGCTCTTAATTTGTAGGCAAATTGCTTAAATTTAAGACAAATTCTTCATGGTATGTATTAATTATGGTAGACAGTTGCTAGTTTGAGGATTTAAAAATAAATATTGGATCATTTTATATTGAATATACACATGTATGTTTGTGTATGTTCATACTATGTTAATATGGGGTATATGTACCTACATATGTATAAACTTACGTATATCCATCAAACGACAATACTTTGTAGTAATTAGTACAATAATCTTATTTTTGCCACTAAACACGAGAATGTAATTTAAAGTGTGTGTTAATTTTAGATGTATCTATTAACAAAACAATGTTGCATCGCATTTTATACGATTTGTAGCTGTGACAATGTCATTGTTTTAGATGCTATTATGTAATATGTTTCATCGCCTTTTCTTCAAGCAAAGCTATGTACTTAAACAGATGAAAGGTCAACTGCCATTCGGAGATGACTTAAAGCTGTAAAGCAGGGATCACACGATTTGTACAGATTCGTACATTTTGGCAGTCAAAGAGTGGTGTTGTCTGGAAAGTTGCATCGCGAATGAGTTCAGCTCAATAAAAAAAAACCCCACTCTGTAACTGTCAAAATGTGCAAATCTGTACAAATGTACAAATCGTGTGATCCCTGCTTAAAGTTGCAAACAGGGTTGATGCGATCCAGAAGATGCTGACCAAGCTGAAGTTGAAGGCGAAAAACAGTGCGGTAGCAATCAAAGGCACTTGTATGAAAGTGCGAAGGAAGATGGTGATGTTGCGTGTTTTTTCAATTGCAAGAAATTCACCTTCGGTTTCGTCTTCATCTCCATATTCAGCCTTGCTTTCACTCTCTTTGTAGCTAGATCGGTTCCTGAGGTATAGACCCAAATTAAAACGACCTAGATATCTAAAGCTTAGTTTCCAGCAGAAGAAATAAATACATATGGGAAAAAAGATGCCCTTCTTCGTTATAATGACCACTATCTTAACAACGCTCGTCTCTCGGGGGGTTGAGGTTTTTGACGATTGCCTGGTTATCAAGTTATCTGGCTAAAAATAATTATTATGTAGTGTATTTTATTGTTGTAAATTGAATAAAAAACATAACCACATAAGCTGAAAAACATGCAAGCGTGAACAACCTCACTATTTGAAATGGCCGTCATTGAGAAAAAATAAAAATAAATTTTCTTTTTGAATTATCACCGTGAAAATGGAAAAATTTTGGAATAACACATAGGACCAACGGATAGCCCCTTGACGTGAAACGCTCCGTATGCGAGCATTGGTTTCTTGAGAACTGCAAACTAAAAATATTGATACCCGTTTAAGACAACAGGTTTTGTAGTTAATCAACGTACGTTGAGAAACATTTTCTAATAATGCTGCCACCAGTCAAGTTAATTTCAATCCATTAAATGATACTCAATTTGCCTCAAAAACTACTCACCGTATTTGACGGTTTTTTTCCAAAACTCTTGGTCTTAACATAGGCTACGGCTACTTGTCGATCCACTAGTTGGCGTTTGACTCGAAATACTTTTGAAATCGTATTTATAGTGCAATTTAGCTGAAATCTAAACCTTAAATTGGCCACAGGGGATGAAAAATCATATTTAAAATAAATGTAATCGCTAGATGGCGCTGAAGTCGATGTGTTGGTAAAAATCATTCTTATATATGGCCGGAGAGAATTTTAGAATTTAATGCTCTACAAAAATATGCCTAGACATTTTTTTTTCTCAAACAGACCCATAGTTATAGCATTCTAAATGAAAAAAATGCATTTTATTTACATGGAAAATTTCAAATGCCCACTGACACCTTTTAAAATTGAAGTACCAAGTTTTCCAAATGGGAGAATTTTCTTCTCAGTAAATTCATAGGTCCTTTTAAGTCCAAAAATTCGTTAGGTTAGTTTTTTTGATCACCCTAATGTACATTAAGAAAAAATTTGTATAAAAACTAGACCCACTAGATGGCGCCAGAGTTTATATATGTGAAAAAGTCAAATTTTTTGCTGGCTATATCTCACACGGATATGTATATGCGCTATAGGTGCTGTTGGTACACAGATACATATTTGAAAAAAGTCCTGTTTCTGTGCGACGGTTGACATTTCAAAAAAGCAAAAATCTATATATAATTACTGCATTCAGGAAAATAGTGCAATGAAACTCTGACGGATTGAACAACTGAATTGACAATATTAATAACCACAGAGCAGACAAGACGACATTTAAAACTGAATAAATTAATATTATTAACACAGATGTTTATAAGTGCTCTACAGTGTCGAACAGGGGCCAAACAGCAGACAGGCAATCTTCAGTCAACAACAGCTAAATTCGAATTTGTATTTGTATGCAAATGAATGAAATGTCTGCAATTACGAATTTCACTAAAATTAAGTCATTAATTTGTAACAAAAAAAAAATAAAACCAACAACAAACCAACGACTAAATAAACTAAAGATTGACACAGTGAGCAATTGAATAACAACAGTCTGCTGTTGCGCGCTTTTAATTGCTGCAACATTCTCGTTCTACGCTCAGTCAAATGCAACACATTGCTTGTCGGTGGCTGCCTGTTGCCCGCCGCCTTTTGCTCCCACATTTGCGCTGGGCGAATGTTTTGCTGCGTTGCGACGGACGCTTCGCTTGGATGCAAAATTGTCAGCAAACATTTTTCAATTTTCACCAAGTCAAATGCAAACGCAGCATATCAATATTATGTGCGTGAATGCAATGAAAAGTCTTTTTCTACACACATACAAGTAAAAAAAAAAAGGTTATAGAAAAATGTGCACATTAACTTCTACATGCGTTCTGCCCATTGCGTTTGCTTCTAATTTGTTTGTAATTCCTATAAATGCTTCGTGGCAAACATTTTCTATGCTTATGAATGAGTGGTGCCGAGCGCTGCACTGTTGGACAACTTTTTGCTGGCATTTAAAAATAGTTTTCATTAAGCTATTTTAGATCTTAGGTTCAGTTGACATGATCGGGACAATCATTAAAGAGTATTCGCATATCTTTACATACAAATATTTACTTCATAAAGTCATAAATATCGATAGTTGCGTGTTTGTTATACTCAACAGTTCCTTCGACGCTACTCAGTCCAAGAGTAGTTCTAAAATAGTATTGACCGATGCCAGGTTCATGTTTTTAAAAATTAGTTTAAGGGTACGCTGGCTAGGCGATTCATGCACATGCACAGTTTCTTGGTATTTCATTGCATTTAATATTTCCATGACCCCAAAAAAATTACCACCTGAAACCTTACAAGTTCATTATCACTCATTGAGAAAACCTTCACGCTAGACTCGAAAAATATGAGAAAACCTCTCTTAAAACCCTTAGAACCATTACAATTGCATGAAAAGAGAAGAAATAAAAGAGATTACAAGATGAATTCCTCCTAAAATTTCTGAGGATCAGATTTTTCCGTATAATTCTCTATATCCATTGGTTATATTTGTTCTGGTGTGGAAATAATTGATTTGGAGGTAGTCTAAGAAGCTCCTATAGCTAAACAAAGCTTATCGTGACTGATGGGAGTCTAAGCATCCACTGTCTGATTGAATTCCTTACTGAAAAAGCTGCATGAAAAGTTGCGATGAGGTAGGACTATTTCAGTATAATTATGATCTTCAGCTGTCTGCTTATATGAGCGTAATGGTTTGAAAACCTTAACCTCTCACTTCCATTTCCCTCCTGATGAGGTTCCGGGAATAGGTAGATATAAGGTAGGAGCTGAATGAGACTGGTGGAGTTATTGAAAGGGCCTCGAATATTCCAGAAATGTGATGTGCAGTAGAAGGACTGTAACAGCAATTCTCAACTGTCTTATAAATTAAAAAATTAAAATTAGAAAAACCCATAGAAATAGCAACTTGATTAAGTTTTTATTTTTTTAGTGGACTAAAGCTCGTGGAGAAGCTCGGCCAAACACTAACATATGCGTAAGCGCCAATCTATTATTATTATTCAATTTTTATTTTATTTGGGTATGTATATATATTTTAATTATATTTATTTTTATTATTTATGGCCTTATAACATTTATATTCAAATATTTTAAAGAGCTTGAAGCCGTTTTTAATAAAAATTTTTGTGAAAAAATTAAATTGTGGTTTTTTCACTAAAATTTTCATTAAAAAAGGTCTCAAGCTCAATAAAATTGTTGAATATATCTGTGTTCGTATGGAAAAGTAGCTTATGTCGAAACGCTGACTTTAGTATAATGCGGCATTCCCTTTATTCTTTAAACGCCCAGAAATTTTTCGATGAGACTTAATAAGAATAATGACTTGCTACTATCNAAAGTAGCTTATGTCGAAACGCTGACTTTAGTATAATGCGGCATTCCCTTTATTCTTTAAACGCCCAGAAATTTTTCGATGCGACTTAATAAGAATAATGACTTGCTACTATAGGAACTATTTCTGGCACTTTTATTTGCCAAACGTTGTTCAACAGCTCAGTTGCTGTGAGTCATTCGCAATCGCATGCTGTGAATGCCGATTTATAACTACTAAATCCAGCCCTTCGACATAAGCTACTTTTCCATACGAACACAGATATTTTAATTTTATAATTTATTTTTTGTTTTTTTTTTAGTTGAACTGAAAAAAGTGTTACCTTTTTTACTTTGTTTCGATTTGTTTTTCTAAATTCAGTATCTCAATTTTTAGTTTTTAGTTTTCATTTTTTTGTAACTTTTACATTTTTACTTTTTTAAATAATTAGTTTTATTTATTTGTTTTATTTTAATGAATCTTTTCGTTCCTGAGTAAGATTTTTTCAGAATACCGCGGTGTTAATATTTCAAAGTGCGAAAATTTGAAATAAAAAACCGAGAGATTTTATAAAATTGTTTAGTTGGCAACATTTTTATTTTTTTTCAATTTGGTTTTATATTTTTATAAAAAAAAATGTTTACTTGGTTTTGATTTTTTTGAACTTTTTTTATTTTATCAGTTTTTCGTATACATTTTTTTTTAAATATTTTTAGTTTAAACCTTTTTTTAACTTAATTATTTTTATTCTTTTAATTAGTTTCTCAGTTCATGAAATTTTTTCTTCGGAATACCGGCAGTGTGTAACTTTAAAAACGAAAAAATTTAAATAAGAAAAAAACGAAAAAAATTGAATTGATAAAACGATAATTAAATAGGAACTTTATTTGGTTTTTAGTTTTAATTGACAAAAGTTTTGATTTATTTTTATTTTTTTTAATATGATTCAATTTTTGTTGCCTTTCCTTTGTTGAGATATTTAAATCAGAAAAAATGGATTAAAAAATAATAGTTAAATAGGAGTTTTATTTAATTTTTTTTGTTGACTAAACTTATATTTTATTGAGTATGAATATATTTTATGAGTTTGTCAAATTTTTTTATATTTTTTTAACGGTGAAATAAAAAATAGTTTCCTACTTTACTACTCTTTGATTTATTTTTATTACCTCTCTTTTTAATTTCAATGTTTTGCCTATTAATTTTTTTTTATATTAGATATTCTATTTAATTTTTTTATAAACTTTTTTTCCAATTTGCTATCTTAATCAGCATCTAAAGCTATAATTATTCATAGTAGTTACATTTTCTTTCTTAAATTTTTCGCCAAATATTTTTTCCCTACTCAAAATTCATCTGGCACACTGTACTTTCCCACTTTTATGACTTATGACCGTTGGTGTTGTTGTCAATATGCCATAGTCCACTTCCATACATTACTTTCTGCATTTGACGATGCGAAAATTTTCTCATTGAAATCCCCCCTACACATTTCATCTGATAAATTTGACATCAACTGGTGGTACGCATAATTTATGCAAATGCATGTAGGTGTGGGNATTACTTTCTGCATTTGACGATGCGAAAATTTTCTCATTGAAATCCCCCCCTACACATTTCATCTGATAAATTTGACATCAACTGGTGGTACGCATAATTTATGCAAATGCATGTGGGTGTGTGTGACACACACTGTGTGTGTAAGTTTGATCGGTCGCATAAAGTGCATACTTGTACATGCGTGAGAATAATGAATGACATAACTGTGAATTTATTAATGAAATGCAGAAAATATGATGAGGAAAAACCAAGAACGAAAAGCAACAACTACAAAAATGAGACATAAAAATTCAACAAGAGAAAAAAATGAAATTGCGCATAAATTACAGCAACAACATTTATGGATATGACTGAGTCGCAATGGCTGCTGGTGGGCGGCATATTATTATTGCTGCTGCTGTTGTCANCTACAAAAATGAGACATAAAAATTCAACAAGAGAAAAAAATGAAATTGCGCATAAATTACAGCAACAACATTTATGGATATGACTGAGTCGCAATGGCTGCTGGTGGGCGGCAAATTATTATTGCTGCTGCTGCTGTTATCGTTGCCACTACAGTCGATAAATATGATCGGTGGCTGGTGATCTGCTGCAGCTGCGGGGGTGCATGGGGAGAAATGTGCTGAATATGCATATTTTTTGTTGTTGTTTTGTAAGCGATAGCATTGATGGCGTGAAATAGAGAGGCAATTCATAAGTAAACACTAGCACAAGCACATTTTACATATGCACTCGTATATTGGTAAGCAATTCGTTTTACGAGCGCAGTTTGCGGCAGAAAAAGAAATTTTAAAGCAGCTGCTGCTTAAGTGGCCAAAAGATCACCGCAGCGTCACAAAAATGTCTGTGGGTATGTATGCACCTAAGCATACTATTTCCACTTTAGCCTGACACGGGAGGATATTAAATGTTTTTTTGCATTAAAAATAGTCATTTTCATGGCAATTAATTGAAATTTATGACAGAAGAGTTGGTTTGGTCAGCATCACGACAGCCAGGCTGGCCACCGTGCGCCACTGTTGCCAACTACTGTAGTTGTTGTAGCTGCTGGGTGGCTGCCTTCCTATCGCTGGTATGTTGTAGCTGCTGTTAAAGATGCCCGAACTCATCCACCCACCCACCAACGCACGCACACACACACATAACCATAATTCGTACACATGCCCCACTATATTGAAAATGTTTGCTTGTTGTCTGTCTACTCTTACCAAAATAGAAAAATTGCCTGTTGTCCCATTGGTTATTTTTAGCGAACACAAGCAGTTGGTTTTATTGTTATTTCATTTAAAATGTGTTTATTTTAACTACATAAGTAAGTATATTAAATTATAGTTTTTCACGTCACAGCTGCGCGCACATAGCGTTAAACATTTAAAAACGACTTATGATGGGGAAGGGTACGGATTTTGGCAAAGAAAAATGGGCGAAAAGTCAAAAATTTGTGCAAATTTTTAAATAAATAGATTGACGGAGAATCTATAGAAATTTGTGATCTTAAGCCTTTTATTTAAAAATGCTTAATAGATAATAAGTAAGTTTAAGTTTGCCCAGAAGCCCCATTCAGGCACTAGCATATTAGTTGGGGTATTTACAAGACATTTGGGGCATAAAAAGTGAGCCCCACCTTCGACCTTCAATACAAATTCTTGAGCTCACTCCATCAGTGCAAAAATGGAGTCTGAGCTGAACCTCACTTTTTGTGCATGAGGCCCATTGTCCTACACTATCTCACGCGTCCCAGTTAGCGCTAGTACCAAAAAAACTAGAACCTTTTGCAGAACAGGCTCATCTGGATTTAAGTCTTAAATTTCCATAGTCTTGGCTAAACTAGTGAACAGTTAGCAGTCTACCTATTAGAGATCTTGTTGATCAGACCTAACCTAAGCTATATACAGATATGTCACAAATTTTTTCTCCAATTTAAATTGTGGAAAAGATTTAGGATTATTTTTTTTATTGTAGTTCCTGCAAGGTTTACAAAAATTGCGCATATTATGCCACACTGTGTGCCCAGGCTAAATATGTTGCAACAGCACTTGTGACAGAGGAGATTTAAAGCTGTGACGTAAATTTTAATGTACGGTCTTCCGCTTGAAAGATACTTGTATCATTTTCCAATTGCAGAGACAGAGCAACACCGCGTTCCTCGGAGTAGACTCCCACTCCCACGGCGCAATCCATCTAGAATCCGTTAGTCCAGTCTCTTATGGATTGGAATAACACTTGCACATTACAGCTGGCGTCCAAATTGCCAAACCACATATGTATGTAGTCTGTCGTCCTACTTTATTGCATTTAATTTATGATCATCCCATATCCGCAGTGTCTAGTCGCCCAAAGGCCTGACTCTCTGAGTCTGACCGCCGATTTCATAGATAATTCTTTCAGGTGAAGATCAAAAGGGATTAAATTGAGGATAGCATTTAGCGCTTCTGTCGCGCAGGATCTTAGTGCACCTATTACTCCTGCCCTTGTGCCCTTTGTATGTTTCTTAGTTTGCTGACATTTTGCTTGCTTAGTCCGGGTCACCAGACCAAAGCGCCGTTTGCTAGGATTGGTCTTATGATCGCGGTTTGATTAATTTTTTTGAAATTCGTGCAAGCTTTGAAACTTTTATTAATATGGTTTCTGTTATAGATTGAATTATATTTTAAATAAAAATTATCAAAAATAAATACATAAATAAACATAAGGTAAAACAATATCATTTTGAATTTCGGTGCTAATTAGTTGAACGCATCTGTACATAACTATATGGGGTATTCCAGCCCAATTCGGACCCCATTTGGCTTTTGTATCTCTGATTTTGATTTTTAACCGTCGGAATATTTTTTTTTTATGTTTGTAACCGCATAACTTTGGAGCACGTAGTGTCTCAAAGGTGGTCCCATACTAATCTAGTTTAGATCCGATCATAGGATCATGAGAAATTTTTTATATAAGAATGGAAGTCGATTTTGTGTTTTGCTTAAAATTACTTGTTTTCATAATTTTTTATGTTGTAGTAGNACCGCATAACTTTGGAGCACGTAGTGTCTCAAAGGTGGTCCCATACTAATCTAGTTTAGATCCGATCATAGGATCATGAAAAATTTTTTATATAAGAATGGAAGTCGATTTTGTGTTTTGCTTAAAATTACTTGTTTTCATAATTTTTTATGTTGTAGTACTAGTTAATAGAGACGCCCCTGATTTTTTTTTTGTTCAGCCGTTTTTGATATCGCTTTTTGAAAATATACAACGTTGCTGACCGACTGATACCATTTTTTTTGGTGAAAATTTTCATTTTAAAATACTTGAAATATGAGATAGACAAAATTTTCAGAACCGTATTCCTATAAAATTTCTTGCAAATTTTTAATGTACATATTATGTAAAAAGAAACCTAAAAAAGTGTCGCTCATTCCGCAATTTTTAAGCCTAGCCCAAAAACGGGATAATAATAGTATCTATTTTTTTTTTTTAATTTTTAAATTAAATTACGTTTATGGCTCAGAAAAATTGTTTTTGGGCCAGAGTTCTTGGATACTCCTATTAAATTAATAAAGAAAACCCTGAAAATCGGGACTTTATCGGTACAGTTATGAAAAATCAGGACCCTCATACGTCCCAATTTTTTTTTTATATTCAGCGGGAAAATTTTCTTAAAATCGGTACTGTCCCGCCAAAATCGGCACGAATGGTGACCGTACTTACATATATGTAAGTACATATACTAAAACTGCGAATATGCATATCGCGTAAAACATTCGCACATTCTATTGCACATCCACCAAAAACCAACGCTAAATATATCGAAAACTCATTAAGCAAGAATTTTAAAAGCTTCTTCATATTTTTGCAAATGCTCACAAATCAAATGATAAAAATCAATTCATACATTTTTTGAACAACTAAGCAGCTTAAGATAAACAAGCAAAGTAGCTAATGAACAAAGCAGAAAGCCTTACAATTAACACGAGCACAACCGGAAAGTAGCAACCACAACAAAACACCTTNTTACAATTAACACGAGCACAACCGGAAAGTAGCAACCACAACAAAACACCACCAAAAACTCTACGCCAACATATCCGATAAAAATATCAAATTTATGACTGTGGTGTTTATGATTTTTTTTTTTGAGTTCTCGCTGCATATCTGCAACACATTTGATTTGAAAAAATAATAAAACATAAAAATTAAAATTACAATGGTACGTTCATATTTATGTGTGCATGTACAATTCTACAAATGTACTATATTTAAACAACTAAAATGTGTAGCAAGTGCATATTCAGTGCGTCCAATTTTAACTCTTCTATAATTTCTCAAGTAGCACTTATGTATGTAGATGCATATGTTTATGTAAATGAATGTCTTTAATTGATCAGCCATAGCATATTTCTGAAAGCCTGAAAATCTTATAGTTTGCAACTGACGTGAAATTTCAAAATTTTAAATACAAAATTTATAGGCAAAATGTGTTAAGTTGAAGATGGTTTGTACGTATTCAAAAAGCAACAAATCAAAAAACTAAAAAATAGGCAATTTTATGATGCTTAGCAGCAGAAGCAGTCACTTAACAGTTTTCTTTTATATCAACTTAAAAAAAAATTTAATATGCACATATGTATGCGTAGTGGAAAAAACTATTGGCTAGATTTTTATATGATTTATGTTATTCGGCAGCGTTTTTGTTTGCACCAGGTGTATTTTTTTTTCTTCTTTTCCACTTTGAAATATTATACGAGTATTTGCGACTTTTTCTTAAAATAGCAAATATACCTACGATGAGTGATTTTATAAATAACTGGTAAATGTTAGGGTAAAGACTGTTTAATAAGAAATTTTTATGTTTTCTTGTTTTTGATTTGTTATTGGAGGAGATAATAATAGATACTCGCGGCATATACTAGCAAATCTTAGTTATTAATCATTTTTGTTTAAAATGAAACCCTCAGAAAGGTTCGGTTTAGTTTTTAAACCAGGGACCGAAAATAACCATTATAGAACAAGTTTTCGTTTTTAATTCAGTGCAAAATTGGAATTTTTGATTTATATTTTTTGCGCTCAAATTTAATCGTTATTTTGTGATGTTTATTTTTTTCGATCAAAATAATCGTTATTTTTATTTTTTATTTTTTTTTGATAAATTTTGACCGTTATAATGAAAGCTGCTTTTTTATGACCGATTTAAACGTTTATGATCCAAAATATTAAATCTAAAACTAACGGTTATGAAATGATCAAAAAAATAAAAATCAAAAGTAATGATCAAAAATTTATCGAAAAAAAACTNGATCAAAAAAATAAAAATCAAAAGTAATGATCAAAAATTTATCGAAAAAATAAAAATTCAAACATGGCGATCAATCTTTATCGAAAAAAATATATGTATATCATAAAATAGTTTTAATGATTAAATTATGAAGTTCAAAACAGAAATATCTTAAATTTAGAAGTCAGCTTATAGTCAAAATGTAAATTTGTTTTTTATTAATTTCAAGTATACTCCGATTTATGTATTTTCCCCCCATTTCTCTGTCATCCATTTCTTGAAAAGTATAGTTCATTTTAAGCTAAACTAGTTTCGATTATCCAAGTCCCGAATATCCGCTATCGCTGTAAAGAGAAGTTACGCCCAGAAAAGTCATGTGTTGAGAACAATCATATTTAGTTGACGTAACTAAACTCTTTTCGCAGTTTAATTTTGGAAAAAGTAAACGACGTTTCAGGATTTATATGTCAGAAGTGGCTTGGTCCTGACCAGCTCGGATGAATGGGACTCTACTGTATTATTTATTAAAATCGATGGAAAACTAGTTGGGTTAGTCTAGACTGGCTAAGCAATGTACTCGTTTCACGCAGAGACTAAGGTCCATAGCATTACCACTAGAACTAGAACTAAGTACATATGACCAGTCAACTTATCTAATCCGTGGCATCATGCGCAGCTTTGGAATAGACAGCAGCTTTCTTGGTTAGTTGGGAAACATTTTTGTGTCCTCTATTTGTGGTGACTCCAAGGGATGATTCACAGTCCCTCCCTCCTTTCTTAGCGAGTCTGTCTGCCTCCGCCTTGCCAATGACGCCAGTGTATCCAGAGATCCAATACAAATGTAGTATGTCCACCCCCATCTCTGTTTGTGATTGAGCCATGGTTGCTCTGCACTTCACCATATATTTTGGGGAAGGCTCTGGCATATTAATGCCTTTCTAGCAGCCTGACTGCCATTATAGATATCACTCTTCCATTTATCCGGCGACCTTTGAAATGATCTATTGTGTGTGACCCCCCGCCTTATAGGGGAAGGCTTTTAATGTAGCCTTGTACTTTCAAGGGCGTTATGTTCCAAATTTCAAATGGATTAAGTGTAGCACCACCCAAGTGAGCTAGTCTGCGCCTAGCAAGAGCGTCACATTCACATTCCTCGTCCAGCTCACAGAAGCGACAGACATTTGTTTCTGAAATATTCATTTTGCTGAGATGATAGCGAAGGGAGCAATGTGCCATATAGTACCCAGTGAGAGTTTTTGGGTCTCCTCTGTCTAAGTTGAGCACTTTTTTTGAAGCTTCGTTTGAATATATCGACGATGTGCCTCTTCTAAAGCATTCTCTGCCACAAATTTCTATTGCATGAATCTGCGCTTGAAAGGTGGTTGAGTAGCTACCCATTTGTATCCACATTTTTTGAAGTTCGGCCCCAGCCAGACCCAGTTTTACGATTATCAAGTTTAAATCCATCTGTGTACCAAACCTCTCCATTTGGTTTGGTCTATTAGTTCCCTGTTTTCCAGAGAGTTCGATCTTCAATGTGTACCTCAAATTTTCTAGAGATTTATAGTTTTGGAATTATTTCGTCAAGCACTTGCAATATGGGGTAATTAGCGAATTTCATTAGGACCCGCCTGTAACCCGTCATATTTTCGATTTTTAAATCAGAAGTGTTTAGGATTCTTAGCGCCGCGCTGGTCGCCTCTATTTCTAATATAGGAAGGGCGGTATTCCAACCAAGGCGCTGAGTGCATCCGCCAATGCAAATCATTGCATCACTTATCAAAAACTTTTTCACCTTTTTTTATGGCTTAAACCTCTGTCTACAAAATTCTACAATACTCCAGGATCTTATAAGACTTGCTGAGTTCCCGCGACAGTTGGGTCTACGTAACCGGAACGACCCAGATTTACATAAGTATATCTGGCCAAGGACTGTCACTCCAGCAACACAATAATAACAACAAATTTCTGAGTTAAAATTTCAAGCGGTAAACCAATAAATCACTAAAAGAGATGTTATTTACCTTACACGAAGCTACATACACCAATGTTTTCCAAAAGTACTAATAATACCTTGAGGGAAATCTTTAAACATTGAATACCGAAACTACCAAGAAACAAAAGTTCCAGCAATGGAATATGTGCTAATTATATTACAGATTTTTACTTTTTTTTTTATAAATAATCTATGTTTTCTTTCGTGTCATCTCACTTGCTGTTTTTCATAGTGTTTTGCCGACGGTAAAATATAAGAAGTCGAGATCAGCTTTATCAAATTGGGATCAGACTACATAACGTTATCATAATATAGTAAGGCTTTAGGTAACTCATTTTCTTCCAAAGCTTTGTAAAACTATGTACTATATAAAGTATTCATTTATAAAAGGTTACGTAATAGATACATAGTAGCTAAGTATTTGATTACAAACCTTATTCTCTGTATAAGAATTAAATCCAAAAGAGTTATTTGTTGATAAAACTTAAAGTTCCAAGATAATATGAGTCCAGCTGTGTAATTGCACTTTAGTTATGATTTGGAGTTAGCGAACAGTCCTTTGAAAGTGTTTTCACTGCTGTCTGCGCTCTTAAAATTTTGAAAATTTAAGTTATTCACCCACTCCACACTCCTTTCCTTATTGTTATTTTTTTTTTATTCGCAAAAATTTATTTTTTTCACATCCATTAATGCCTGCATATGTATGTATAAGTACTATGTAGTACATATGAACGTATGTATTTTAAGAAACAATTAATTTCGAATTGACACGATCAGCGAAGCAGCGGCAGATGCCAAAAGTGTCCGACGATGAAACAACAATAAGAAAAAAAACAACAAAAATAATGAGGTATGCTAACGTCACTCGAAATCGCTTAGGGGCGCGTTAGACACAAGCAAAACAGCATAAAATTGAAATAAAACAATTTGCAGTAAATATTTTGTAAATCGCAGAAGTTATTTAAGATCCGAAAACTTAAAAGTTGGTTAAAGTTTCACCACAATTTTCCATGCCTTGTTTTTGGCCAGACTGAGCGGTGTCGCCAAACGGTAGCGTATCCGTTTTTATGCTATTTAATACTTTTTATTTGAATTTTTTGTTTGTTTATTTTTGATCTAACACTAAACTACACTTCGAAATTATCATTCGTCAGGGTTTTTTTACTCCTTTTTATTTTGCACCGACGGTGTATTTCGGTTCTCGCACGCGCGTTTCTGTATATCCTCCGAACGAATGCGCTCAGTCGAAACGCCACCGTAAATAAAACGCTCAACGCCCGAATGAACCACACGCCAAGACGGAGTACGAAAAACTGAATTCGTTAAATGTATCTGCTGGTTTTCTGTGTATCCCATAACTGGTGCGAGTATCTTCCGCCAGCTCTATGCTGCTCCGTAGCAAACGTGTGGTGCTCAGCGCTCCCATGCAATTATTATTATGGTTGTTGGTATTATTGTGGCTTGCCCCGGTTGCCGTTGACGTATGCGACACCACCACCACCACCACCACCATCGCTCACATGGGAATGTGGTTGTTTGAAGATGATGATGGCCGTGGTGGCGGTAAAAATGTTGCTTACGTTGTTTGTTGTAATTTTGGTTTGTTGTTTTTAATTTTATTTCATTTTGTTTTTTACATCAATGTATGGTGGTGGTGCATTTTGGCATTGAGGCTGCTTGTTTTTACTACTTTGTAACTGAATCGGAATTCGATACGATCGCAATTGTGAAGCACTCACCACACACACACACACACAACCTCAATGTTGCTCGACCCCTACAGCTAATAAACAACAAATATTTTATATCGCCATCTCTCTTTGGCGACCAGCAGTTGCTGATCGGCGGTTGCGCGTGCGATAGTGGCGTTACGTGTGTGCAAAAGAGAAGAAAGAGTTAGCAGCACTCCCACTTTTTTTTCGTTATTTATTTACTTTTGAATGGTGAGTAGAAGTAGTGGCTCTCAAATTGTCGCAAGAAAATTGAGAACGTATGAGTGCCTCTCTTAGATGTTTTGGCTTGTAAGAGCAAATTTACACTGCTGAGTAAAAGAATTTAGTTAAAATTTTTTTCCCTTCAGTCAGTTTTCATATTAAATTGAATTAAAAATAATTTTTCCATTATGCTGTCTTCATTTATTCCAAAAAATGTTGCCCTTCATGGTGCAAAAAATATTTGATGTAACACTCAACCCTGTAAACGTGCATTTTTTTTACCTATTTAACCTTGTCAAGGTCACGGATTTCATAATATTGTCGTTTTAAGCTGCCAGGGGATTTTCAGGGCAACCATCTTCCTTGGCTAAGTTTCAAAGAGCAAAGTTGATGTCCGAGCTTAGCGCAGACCACTGTATCAACTCAATTTGTTGAGAATTAAAGAACGCCTTAGTCTTCCTCGCCACGTGGATGGGTGCATTATCTTGCTGGAAGACCCATTCAGCGCCATGCAGCAGCAAAATTTATGAGTTCGCTTTTTAGAAAATCTATGTAGATTTCTGCGTTCATTTTGCTTGACACGAAGCATATTTTGGACGTGGACAAAAACGCCGCAGCAACCCTTAGTGATCTTCCACCATGAAAGCGCTAATGACAATCTTCTGGTGGATGTCAGTTTGAACTTTTTTCGTCACTGATTACCATAGCTTTGAACTCCTCACCCCAAAATTTATGAATTTCATAAAATGCCATACGTGCGTTTTTATGACGTGGTTTTAAGCATAGTTTAGGCATTGGGTTCTCCTGTTTAAGGCCTAAACCTTTTCTTATTATTTCATGCCGGATTGATTCATTTCCTGGATCAATCTACGCTCTTCCTCTGTTAATTCAGTTCGTTTGTCTACTTTTCTTATGAACTATACTCAGGGATAGTTTCCTTTCCCTTTCCATACTATACTAACAATTAAGGGTTTCACAAGGGTGTCGTTAGTGTCGTATTGTTGTATGTCGTAAACTTTAAAAGCTTAAATAAATGTTTAGAGAACTGGAAACTACAGCCAACTATTTTTAAGATTGCGAAAATTCATAATATGACTTTGTCGGTACTTTTTGAACCCCCTTAATATGTTTTTAGGCGTTTAAAGTTTACGACATACAACAATACGACATTTACGACACCGTTGTAAATACCCCAAATATGTATTTTATACGGGACTTGCGACCAACTTCATTCGAAATAACAGTAATACGCATGTATAATTATTTGACTGAGATATGCACATTGTACATATGTAGATACATTCATTTTTTCAAACAATTTGGATTACCCCTTACTTATTGCTTAAATCAGATGTTACTTATTTAAATTAATTAAAATATACAATACTATTTCTGTGGTAGTCAGTGTAAATCCACTCTTTCACTTTTCTAACTTCTTCGCCAAAGAGACGAACTCTTCATTGAGTTTCCTGTCTGCACTACCTATGCATTAGCGACAGTTTGAGTGCAATTGTACTCTTCGAATACCGGTTGTATCACAATAGCAGTTGATTGAAGCAATTTTGTTTTTAACTTCACAACACAAACAACTGCATGTGTATTATACGAATATAACAAAGCATGTTGACAGTACAACAAAGCGCTTCATTAAAACAAGCAAGCCAACCTGTTCAAAAGTAGGCGTAGCTAACCAGTTTCCCCTTGGAAAGTGTACATCTATGAATGACCAACAACAAATCAAACAAGTCACTGATTGGTCAGTTTCTAAACGTTTCGCTACGCTTGTCATTAATGTATGTATGTATTAGTACAAATGGACCTGCGCAATGGACGCCATCTTCAAATTATGAAGCTGAAGCGACTTGGCTGTGGATGCAAGGCAAGGATGCGATGAGAGATAAAAAAAAAAAAACGATTTCGATTGCGGGGAGATGAAAGTATTTGTGAAAATTAATTTGCAGTTTTGAATTTTTTTCCGCAGGGTTTGCTGTTAAAAAGAAATGCAGTATTTTATAAATTCATCTATGTAAAAATAATTATTGCAGTATTAAATTGAATACAGCCTTTAAAAAAAAAAAAAGGGTTTGTAAGAAATTCGCAAATAAAGAACCTTACTTTTTATTAAATTTAAAAATTACCTTGCGAAGTATATACATTAGGGGGACCCAAAATAAGTAAAGTCGGAATTTTAATGCTCCCACCCCGTAGAACTGTTCTATATCGAAAAAATATACCCCTATTTTTATGTTGAAATCAAAAAATATTTATAGCGCTCAAGGTTTCCCATGTATTTTAAATGGAAAAAAGAACTTTTTGTAGAAATGGTATAGAATTGTTAAAAATCAATATTTTTCTCTTCAGGAGACTTCCAATAACAATACCCAATTGTTAATTTAAACTTTTTTTTTAATACTAAAGATTTTTTATATATCCCCCCATTGCATTTTCTGGGGGTCTTGGCGGACCTATAAAATTTAGTTACTATGAAAAAGTAAATAATTGGGTATTATTATTGGGAATCTCCTGAAGGGAAACAGAGTTTCGAAAAATATTGATTTTCAAGAATCCTATGCCATTTCTACGAAGTGTTTTTTTTCCATATACCAACTTTGACCGACCTCTAAATATTTTTGGATTTCAAAATAAGAAATAGGGGTATATTTTTTTCGGCATAAAACAATTCTAGGCGGTGAGAGCATTAAAATTCCGACTTTACTTTTTCACAAGCATTTTTGCATCGTGTAAACACTCCGAAACCTATGTATTTGATACACATTTACATACATATGTACATACATACATATATCGCTTAGATTGAAAATTTGTTAAATGAAATTTTTCGAATTTTACAGTAGGGAATAAAAACTTCTCAAACTAATTTTTATCACATATTTTTCAAAAATCTGTGGTAACAACATTTTCGCGTATTCAAAGCAAAACATAATACAATTTTTTAATACTTTTTAATTTATCGGCTTTTCTAGAATTTCTTTGGCCTCAACAAATTTTCGTTTCAGTGCATAAAAACAATGCATTTTAAATTTGCCTCGCTTGCTATATCAAAATGTAAGTTTTCATAAAAAGTGAACTTAGCAACTTTTCATTCTAAGCTAGCGATATATGTATGTAAGTACATATGTATGTATTTACATAACCTTTGTGTCTGTTCAACTTGCTTCGTACTTTCCATTCTAAAATTCGTGTACAGATTTGGATAAAGCGGATTTGTAAATTTAAAGCGTTATCCTTGTCGTTTTGTTTTGTATTTGGGTACGCTGCTTGATAATTTGATCCGTTTTTCGTATTCCTGTTTAGTCCGCCTCTTATTTATATTGCTGGAATATTTGCGTCTTGTTGTTAAAAAAAAACTTATTTAAGGGAATCACTTTTTTACTACGAAAGTTCTCTTTCATCTTTTGCATTGTTCGGACTTTACTTCGGTCGCAATAAAATTACTCAATTTTTTTTTTAATTTGAAATCTACTCTACCCCGCTTTACTTCAAGCCTACTTTGTTTTTTTCACCCACATTCTAGCCGTCTTAAAGCACATGCCGATAGCCTAGTTATCAGAATATTATACTACAACTCATTAGTACCCAGGTTCGATCCCCATTCCGAGCGATTCTTAAAAATAATTTTAATTTTTATATTTTTAATATAAATATTTAGCTTTGTCTTATATGATTTTATTATTATATTTTTTTACATAATTATTTCACGTTAATCTAAATTTTGGACTTTAATTTTAATTAAAAGCTCCAAAACAACTATATTTATCTTCATTTAAAAAAGGTAAAAGTTATAATTGAAGAAACCAAAAAAAATGTAAATGCTGGCTCGCACTGTTGCTTGTTATTTGAAATTGTTGCTGCATCTGTTTTTTTGGTTACATTTTGTGCTGAATAGCTGGTTGTTGTTTTGGTAGATACAAACACATATTGCCTATCTCATACTAAAAGCATACACAGACGGCGGCGTTGATCCGGATCAACTCGGGAATTAACTGCAGTTAATCCGGATTCAGTCCGTGTTAATCCAGATCAACGCTTCCGTGTGTTTAAGCTTTTAAGTAATCAATATTGGCCATTTAAGTGCAATTTAGATATGAGTGGCTCAGTGCCATCCTTGCCTAAGCCTCAATTTAGTCATTTCCTAATAATTAGTGACAAAGTTAATAGGTAATTAAAAATTAAACAGCCTTTTTAGGAAGGTTTGAAACATTTAATTAAACTGAAAATACATTCCTTGAATACTACAAATTAACTTAAGAAAATAAATATTTTATTGTCTCATCATGACTTTGGTACAAACGTATAGGCACTTTTGGCGCTTACTAAGCAAATAGGACGTGATGGTTAGGCATCCTTGAAGTGATGAGAAAAATTGCTATTCGTCATTTTCTTCAATTTCTGATTCTTCATTTTGCTCAACAACCCCTACATTAAGTGATTGGTAAAAGTCGTGATGCTCTGGAGGCACAAATTTCAAAAGATCTATCAAATCCTTTTTCTTCTCTTTAGTTATAGCGCGTCCATTTGGAAACAGGGCCGGTAATTGAGATGGAAAATAAAGCGAAGGGCGACCCCTACCAGATTTTTTTGTCAGGTCTAGTGTACTGAAAAGTAAATCATTTTCAACATAATTGTACTTATAAAACATTTTCTTTGGCTCTCCTTTTCGCAACTGAATCCATTTAATTTTAAGCCATTCGACCTTCTCTTTTTTAGTTGAAATCTTCCTATGTGTAATAGATTCTTCCAAAGTTTTTGTACTAAAAAACAAATCTTTCGTCATCTGATGAACATTGAATTTAGGACTTTTTTTCTTAGCGGAATTAATTACATTTAACCAATCATCGGGATGGAAAATATGGGGATGGTGCTTTTTCTCCCTTTCTATTATTCCAAAATCTTGGTCGCATGTTGAAAAACTGTGCCCCGGTACAAAAAATTTCATGTAAATTTTTTCAATTTTCGAATGTTGTAGAACATAAGAAAGAGCCAAAACCACTTTAATATTTCGGTTTTGGCCCCCGCAACTGTCACTATAAAGAGTGATTTCTTCTGTAGTTGACGGCAAGCAGTTTTTTATGTGGTACAAAAGACAAGATGCGATTTCTTGTGCCCCTCTTGATGCAATATGTTCATCCCAAACGTGCATGTGTCCAACATTATTTACTTCATCATGTATGCATAGGTATACACCCAGAGTTGACGTCTGTAGTATACAACTCCGGTAGTCAAAACTGGAGTAGGTAATGTCTTTTGTAGGTCGAAAACGATTACTTGCTTTGTATTATTACTAGATCTGGCTGCAACGGCATCTCGTTTTTTCATATCCCGGATGACATCTACTTGTCGTAAATGAATGTCATGTTGCACTTTGGAAGTCTGCTTTTCAGCTTCTGTGTGCAAAGTATTTATTTTTAGCTTGAATTCGTCGCATGTTTGACAAGTGTCTTTCTGCGGTTGGTGAAAATGCAGGTTAAATTTTGTATTAAAAATGTGTCGGAAAATAAATAAGGAAACTGTATGGTGCTTATTGTCAATGGACCAATTTTTATACATATCATACATCATTTTCATGTTTAGGTCTGGATTTAAATATTTTCTGTTACTATCTCGCCTGCAATAATGACTATCGTACGATGGAAATTGTTGTATAAAATCGCAAACCCTTTGTTCATCTGCCAAGCTAGTTTTATTATGTGGAGTATGTTTTCCTCTTAAGTCACCTCTCGGCGTACCAGATTGCTGCTTTCTCTTTAATGCATTTGTAATGGTTCCGTCGCATACAGCCAGTGTCCCTTTAAAGAATTTTTTGCAAACAATTTTGTCTTCCCCTTGTTCATCTCGAAGCCTGTAGATTCTTGTTTTAACCCTACGACTGTTTTCATTTTTGGTATATTTTCTTTTAATATCTGTAACCTCAATTTGACCTGCAAGGAAAGAGTGTTTCATGGGCCCATCCATACTGTAAAATCCCTTAAAAATATCTCTTCTTCGGTCTTCAGAAATCTGTTGAGAACAGTGAAGTACACATCCACATTCTGATAAGTCACACCGTTTTTGTGGAATGAGTCGTCCTTTTGTAGATAGATATTCTTCACCACGTGCACGCTTTAGTTTTCTAATATATTTTTTATGTTTGTGAGGCTGCCTGACTCTCTTTCGCCCTTTATTATTCTCCACGAGCTGCTCGTCATTCTCTCCCGATCGGCTTTCACCTAACAATTGTACGCCTAATAATAATAATATCATGCAAAGTAACGCAATGAAACAAATGTTGTTAAAGCAACACATGCCTATCACGCAAAACAATGGAACATAACCTAACTTAAACACATAAAATATTTTGTAAGCCATGAACTTGGTTAAGAATAAATGAAACTATAATACAATTTTATCAAAAATTCTTTTCTCGCAATAACAAGAATAAATGCTGTTAACTGTTCTTATGCAATTAATTTTAACAGTTCACCATTTAGGAAAGGCCAGAAATGCCTAACCCTCACAATCTTTTTTATATGCGAAAAAACAATATTTAAAGAATGAGAATAATAATATTTATTTATAGAGAGGTGGGGACATACCTGAGACCTCATCTGAAGGTAAGTAGTCTTTGTCTTTATCACTATCGTCACCTGAAAAGTCGGATAACGAAAACAGCATGTCGCTCGCGGCCGCCATGTTTTGATGGTTAGGCAGAAATGGCCCAAATAACTTTTGACATATTGAGATTGCCAAAACTGCCCATAGATGTCAGCCTTGTCTCGTTCAAAAATTAGGGATGTGCAACTTTGGCACGGATAGTTTGGAGTATTTCTAAGTAGTATAGCATAATTACTCCAAATATGAAATTTCGAGGGTTAGGCAAGGATGGCACTGAGCCACTCATATATAACCTGAAAATGAATTTTTGAAATTAATCAACAATCTCTACTTAAATAGCTCACATCATGAATCTGGGCCGTAATCTGCAATACCTCCGCCTGCCATTTTACAATTTTGATGAGGTCATTGTGCCATTAATCGGGATCTAAGTTGCCGTCTTTCGATGCCTTGAGGTCTGTTTTCGGGCAGTTAACCCACGGGTTTCATCAAGGACATTTAAACTCAAGTAAAATCTTACTGTTAAAAACTAAATTAATAAAGTCGGTGCAGTAATTTCGTAAATTTTTTATATAATGATATACTTTGAACAGTATATCCCAAAATAAGTTCTTTAAAAAAAATGTGTTAAGAGATTTATATAAATTAGAAAAGATCCAGGACCCACTACTCATTTAAAAAAAGGGTCTGATAATTATATTCCAAATTATATAAAATACTCATAACTGCCTGAATATTATTCTTACTCTGATTTGCGTTTTTATATTTGCATGAATCAAAAATATATATTTAAGTGATTTTTTATTTCACACAACTAAATCCAAGCTTCAAAGGAGGTTGTTATACCCATAGTGACATTTTCTAATTTTTAGTTCATGCAAAATTTTCAAATTTTTGATTTCAACGACAGCGAAGTTAAAATATGCATAACTCACTAAGAAATTCGTCTTTTTACGCAGATTTTTTGAGTATGTAACTAATCTGAATCGAGTTTCAGTAGTCCGATTACTGACCAGACATAAGACAAGCTATTTTACTTGTGACTCAGTTTAAAGAATAATTAGTGAAATGATTTATTTTGGAACAAATTCCCATCAAATTCTCACCGATTGTCAAGTTTGGTCTGGAGACAAATCGATTTCGGTGTTAGCGAATAATTAGTAAAATATTTTTTTTTTTTTACATAAGAAGCTTTAAGGGCTGTCTGCAGCTCTCAAGAAAAACGAAAAATTCATATAAATCACGCACAAAAAAAAATAAAACAGAAATTTTCTTTCATCAAAATTTCTTAAATCAGTACGCAGCTCTCAGAAAAAATGCTCTTATATTTATTTCTTCAAAAATGATACTTCCCGTGGTATTTTTTGAGAACTAAATACAGCCCTTTAATTACCAAAATTAAGTTAAGAAGAATTTTTGCTATAAATCGGAGAGCTTCAGGAGAGAAAGGTCTATAGTACTTATCGTAACTACACGACACCCACATTTTGGCAAGGTTTGACTATTTTTTTTTTATTATTTATTGTGAATACCTTGCAAGTCAAAGTTATAAACTTTGTACAAAAAAATAAAATTTTTTTATTAGAATTTCTAAATGAAAATATGATATTTGATTTAAGAGCCCATTTAAATTTGGTATAATCAAGTGCATGTTTATAGTTGCCAAAAAATTACTTTGATTTTTTTTTCTGCCCGTATTGTGGATTTTTTTCCATAAAAAAGAAATTTTCGAACCAACTTCGTATCGACCAAAGTAATGGAAATCGTCACCAGTTATAATTCTTTTCAATAAAAAATCGTTTCGGCGTTATATTGCAGTTACATATTTTCACGCGCAACTTCTTTACGTGAAAATGAACACTTTTTTAACTGATTTTCGATGTGTCTGCAATGTCTAGTGTCGTGTAACGCGGGTTTGTCTTGATCAGTGCCTCTACTTTTTTCGTCATGCCACAATGCCTACCCACCAATGTTTTTTTGTTTTTTTTTTTTTGTGTGAATACATTTATCTTGGTCCTGCCCTCTCAATGAATTGAATCAGTCGCAGAAAACCCTTTCAAAAATCTAGTATGCATGTTATCTTTGAGACGGCTATGGCCTTGAAACTTCACCGGACTTCACTATCATATGCTGCCTTTGGGTTGATAAATTTTATTTAACCGACCATATGTAGCAACTACAATTGCATTACCATAATCCTAATCCCATCCTCTTGGGCCGTGCTGTTTTCATCTACCAGTAGCCAGCGCAACATGCGAGAAATACCACCACCTTCTCAACCAGTCACTCAGCATGCGAGTTATTCAAGGAATGCAAAACAAATGAGAATCAAGGCAAAAGAAGGAGGCAACGCGAAATTCGAGTAGTTGCGTGCATATTGCGTGCCTCAAAGTGTTAATTATGCTGGCACATACACAATGTTTGGATACGAAATATGTTGTCGCGTGCAAACAGATGTTGACTGTCAGATGTTGATTAAGGAAGAGCCGCAGTGGGAATGCCTAGAAGCCCCGCTGTGTTTGTCAAAAGGTTGCAAATACGATGTCCCGGGTAGGGGATCCGAAAAAAAGGAATTCAATATTGCTTGCCTAATTTTTTATTTATTTTTTATTTTTTCAACGGGTGATGAACGAACTCCTTGACTGATTGGCTGCCACTACAAACGCTAATAGCCACTCGCCGTATGCCACAAACTCCTCACTCACACGCGCACCTTGCCGCGACTGGCTCCTTTGCTGCTTTTTCACCGCCTCAGCACATTTCCCACTCACAATCAGTCGCACTGCAATTACGCGCGAAAGCATAATTAATTTAAATAACGCCAGCAATTTTCAAAATTTATCGCTACACGCCTTTGGATGGCGTGCTTNACCGCCTCAGCACATTTCCCACTCACAATCAGTCGCACTGCAATTACGCGCGAAAGCATAATTAATTTAAATAACGCCAGCAATTTTCAAAATTTATCGCTACACGCCTCTGGATGGCAAGCTTGGGTCGGTCGATCAGTAATCGCCAATCGGCAAAATACCATCACTCCACCCATCATTGTAGGCTTATCAGCAAAATAGCGCGCGCAAATGCAATTGAACACCATCGCCGCCGCCGCCGCCGCCGCCGTCGCCGCCCCGCAGCTAAAGTTCACAGTCTGCAGTTTATTTGGCGGTTGCTCCGAAGAGTGGCAAAGAGTGTCGCCCCACGTTGCTGCTGATTTCGGGTTGATCGGTTTGTCGCACTGACTGTTGTTGTTCCTTTTGCCACTCAGCCATCGCTGGTGGCATTCACAGATTTGTATCTGAGACATATAATCTAAACTCCCATCACGATCAGCAAATTCCGGCGCTATTATTTATTGATACTTGAAACCACCAAGCGACCAACTGGAATCGGGCGATCCCAGTCAAGCAACGAGCGGCAGCGGCCAATGGCTGGCTTTGGGCCAGTGTGGCGTGTAGCTCCAGCAGGCGCTCAGTGCGCTAAGTGTGGCAATGGCAGCTACATAGTCGTTGGTTGTCGGCATAACCCTCTCACTGCCCTGCTGTTCTTCCCTACTCGATATTTGTAGTTATGAAGTGTTGGTGTTTGCGCCACCAACAGTACACAATTTAGTTCGGCTGCCAGTTAGCCAGTCGACTGTTTGATTTATGTGCGCGTAATTGTTGGTTTAAACGTTTCACGCAAAGTGCCACAGTGTTCACAAAACGTGTACATTTCGACATTCACACGTAGATGCAGCCTTTGCACCACAGTTGCAGCAGCTTGAACTCTGTAGCTTTGATATAAAATATGCACGCGTGCGCAGTTCCGCGCTTCATTTACTGCCAACGCTACAGCAGTCCCTTCACCTGGCCGATAATTGTTCGATTTATTTACGTCCGCAGAGTTGCCAACGCTTTGTTTTGTTTGGCTTACATTCAAAAATTACTTTGCGTCATAGTCGGGGGTGGGACATCGACTCCGTCGTCCTCGACTCAAAGCATGAATTTATTATTCTCTCAGAAACGAGAGTTAGCCAGCTGCAGGGGGTCCTTTGACATCTCACAACACGGGCTGAAATAACTTTCCATGTTGTGGTCTATATGGCCATCTGTCCAGTGGTAGTCCACAGGTTGCCTCAGTAATTCCTATACCCTTCCTGCCCAGATAGATGACCTCAAGGATACCGTGCCTATTGGTAAGCAGAATAGATATTTAGTTCTCTAATCTGTAAAAAAAGAAACTGGTACTTGGCTCGTCGGCTCGTCAGCTATGCCTGAAAACTGCTTCATAAATCCGCCAGTCCGAGAGTTCTTTACGGAGCACTTCTCCTTCAATTTCGCCATTCAATTCCTACCCATTCGTTATTCAACCTCTATTCCAGGNATAAAATATGCACGCGTGCGCAGTTCCGCGCTTCATTTACTGCCAACGCTGCAGCAGTCCCTTCACCTGGCCGATAATTGTTCGATTTATTTACGTCCGCAGAGTTGCCAACGCTATGTTTTGTTTGGCTTACATTCAAAAATTACTTTGCGTCATAGTCGGGGGTGGGACATTGACTCCGTCGTCCTCGACTCAAAGCATGAATTTATTATTCTCTCAGAAACGAGAGTTAGCCAGCTGCAGGGGGTCCTTTGACATCTCATGATTGAACACGGGCTAAAATAACTTTCCATGTTGTGGTCGTCGTCCGGCGCTCGCTGAGCCATCTATATGGCCATCTGTCCAGTGGTAGTCCACAGGTTGCCTCAGTAATTCCTATGGGTATAGATGCCCAGATAGATGACATCAAGGATACCGTGCCTATTGGTAAGCAGAATAGATATTTAGTTATCTAATCTGTAAAAAAAGAAACTGGTACTTGGCTCGTCGGCTCGTCAGCTATGCCTGAAAACTGCTTCATAAATCCGCCAGTCCGAAAGTTCTTTACGGAGCACTTCTCCTTCAATTTCGCCGTTCAATTCCTACCCATTCGTTATTCAACCTCTATTCCAGAAGCTGTTACTCTAACTTTCACCCCTTGGGGGATTCTATTTAGAGCCAGACTCGGTATGCGCCGATTCGTTTCTTCCAGTATGAAGTCTAAGTTATCAAAGGCCGCCAGGAGTTCATGGAGCCATTTGCATGAGTCCTATAAACTCCCGATGCCAAATTGTTGGCATTTTTCTTAACGGTCAGCAACTTAAGCCCTTCGCTTTACATATCCAGTTCCCTATATCGATCTCACATAGTTAGATTGCATTGCGCTCGATCAAAGCGTACCTCTGTAGACGGAATCTTTTGCTCTTCAACATCGGGCTCTCTAAATTCCTTCATGATTCCACTACCATGTTTCAGTTCCCGGCAAAGTCGATCAAGCCCAGTTCGCTGTCCGGCGTTTTGCCAAGTCAACAATGCGATCCTTTTCTTGTCAACCTTGGCTTTAAGGTCAACAAACCCGGTTTTTATATCGTTTCTTGAGCAGGGCTTGAAAGCACGCTCTAAGCGTCAAAAGTGGTCTTTGGACGTCCCGATCTCTCTCTCTCTCTTTCTCTCTTTCTATTGGACGATGTTTTTAAAGCTCAAAACGGGTGGTGACTAGCCTTAGTTTTTCTGAGAAGGTCGTGTAGTCGCACAAAGGCAGCTTCCCTACTAAGGTCGCGGACATTTCAGGTGCATACCCTCGCTTTAGAGACTTTTAAAACTATAACGCGGCCGGCAAGTAGCGATTCTCATTCGTGGCTTATGTATGTTACTTTTTTATTAGATGTTTTACACAGCGGGTCCAAAAACTATACACAATTATATCCGGAGATATTTTCTTGCTGATTAGGAGTTTATACAGACCGATTCTTGCTCCAAGACATACAACTGGTTGCCGTCGCACTTTTTGAAGGGCAGACTTCACCGGGAAATTTCATTAAAAAATAAATTTAATAAAAAAGTAGACTGGAAGCAAACTCGTATGTGTAGGAAGTTTATTCATGATCAAAAAAAGTTCAAATATGGTAACCCTTTCCTCCAGATGCATTGATCTATACGTTACCATATTTTACGCCTGGAGACATTAAATTTGCCCTCACGGGTGCTTACACATATACACACATACACCCAAATATACATACACATGTATGGCTCCTCGGATATGTTTCGTGCGCCTATTTTTTGTTCGTTTGTCATAATTTTTTCAATAAATTTCAATTTTCAATGCAAAAAGAAAATCAAGTACCCAGAGTACAAAACTCTTTGAAGTGATGCCACACGAACGCCATTGAACGTAATGAAGGAGTGAGCTAACACTAAGTGGCTCCCCAAAGACACTGATATAAGTGGAGAATCAAAGGAGCGGAACTTGCTTTTTATGCCTCTGTGGTGTATGTTAGTTATTACTGTTTTTTTTTTTCTTAACAATTTTTTTCCCGTGCAATGAAACGCCAAACGTGTTAAATTGATTTAAATGGCTCGTGAGCGAAGCAGATAATTTTCAGTTGTCAGATGTGCCGAATATTTATGAGCCGACGATTATTTATTGAAACACCAAAGGAGTTTGACTTGTATACATACATATGTATGTATGTATGTACATATAAGGAAATGTGTACATATATGTATATTCATATATGTATGAGCTTCCCTTCCAATTGTTTTACTCTTACTTTGTTGAACGGTTGGTGGTCGCATTCACCACTGATCGCTTGGCATGGCTTTGCATTTTGCAATGTAAATAATTTTTTTTTTCTTTTAAGCTTTATTATTAGTTCGCTTTTTGTTCGCGCCTCTGCTCGTCCGGATAATTATATTCAATTACATGCAATTGCAAAATAATTTCCGACACCTCCATATGGTTTATTGTTCTGTAATTATGGCGAACTGTGGTAGCAGCAACAGCAGTATGTGTGTGGCAATTTGTTACAATAATACCCTTGTGAACTCACGAAGTGTTGGTATCTCCATACATAATTTAGTGGGTGGAAAGAGGTTACAAAGTGTGGCATGCGAATAATAATAATTTAGTTTTTATTCAATTAATTTAAAAATAAATTCTAAATTCTCTAGTTTTTTTCTTTAAAATTGTTGTACTTTATTTTATGCACCTAAGTCTGTATATAATAATAATATATTTTGGGGCTTATACTTTTTTGTGCGTCTTGATCTGGTCGCACAAAAATAATTTAGATGATGTCCAGGCCCGAGATCGAACCCAGGTCAAACAGAGTGATAGTCACCACCTAAAACCACACAACCACCATTTAATTAAATTCTTCTTTATTCTGTTTTATTTTATATTTTAAATAATTTAGTTTTTTTTTAATTTTTTTCTTATTTCGTTACAATTTATTTATTTCTTAGATGTTTATTCGTTTAGGCAGTTACAGGGCCAAATAGGAAGAAGACGATTTTATTTAATACATTTTTCTCTATTAAGTATTTTTTCTGCATTTTTTGTTTTATTTTATTTCGTTAAACTTATTTCGTTTAATTTAACTTTTTACTTTTTAATACTTTTTGTAATTTCATTTAATTTTATTTCATGTTTTATTTAATTTAATTCGTTTATATTCTATCTTACTGTTTTACATTTTTTTAAATTTAATTTATTTTTAAATTTTATTTTACTTCTTTGTATGCTATTTATTTCTTTTTGTTTTTTCTGGAACATACATATATTTTTTATTATTTTATATTTTATTTTACTTATTTTTGTTGTTTATTTTACTAATTTATTTTTTAATTGTATTTTGTAATTTTAGTTTATTTTATTTTACTAAATTGTTTTGTTGTCAAATCCTTTTTGTATTTACTCTGGTTTATTTTTTATTTTATATAATTTAGCTTTTTTGGTTTCATTTCGTTTTACCTATGTATATTTTGTAGTTTTTTTATTAAATTTATTTTATTAGACATAGATTTTATGCCATATTGATTTTTTTTGTGTAAGCTTATTTATTATTTTGTTTATTTTTTTACTTAAGTTTATTTTTTATTTTATTATATTTTAATTTTTTAGTCTTATTCCTTTTTAGTCTTTTAATTGTACTAAGTTTTTGTATTTCATTCCATATTATGTATTTTATTTTTATTTTACTACAGTTTTTTTATTATTATTTTTTCTTCAGTTTGTTTTATTTTACTTTAGTTAATTTTATTTTATTCTTTTATATTTTATATACATTTTTATGTAGCATATTTTACTTTGTTTTAATATTTTAAATTTAATTTTCACTTATTTTTATTAAATTTTATTATTTAGGATAAAAAAATTAATTAAATGTACATTTTCAATACTTACTCGTCCTTGGGAACACACTAATTTAATTTTAATTATTTATTTTTTTTTTTTGTATTTCTACAGAATTTTCTTTTTTTAATTGTTAGTCATCTTGTTATTCCACACTAAACTGAATTGAGTTAATCGTGCCTAGACCTAGAAGACTATCGTTGGCACTCATATATGTAATACTCCTATATTGGCAGTAAGAGCTAGTACCGTCCGAAAACACTACAGTAAAGATATATCAATAAACACGTACGAAAGAAAAGGAACACATACATACGTTTATAAATAAACATGTACACAACACATATACAAAAACGGCACTCAAGTACACAATACATTGACAAAAACGGTACTAGACTGTCTCGCTTTGATTTCGGAATGCTTACACATTGAGAAGCTAGCTTACTGCCAATATACAAGTATTACATATATGATGGCACTATGGATACTATCGATAATGCAAAACTGAAACTATCGAAACTATCGAGAGGGAACACTAGATATCACTAGTTTTCCAACTCTAACCATGCCCTTGAGAATTTAAAGTCAATCAAAAAAATTCTGACGCCCTAGAGAAGAACTAAAAACGCAGTTTTACTACACTTAGCCTCTAATTTCGCGAGTATATCGATTTTTGTGTATGTAAAATTGATTGCCGCATGGAGTTATTTTAGTTTATAACTTATTATTTTCAATATTTTTGCAATCTCTTCTACAAGTTGTAAAACTTCTATTTCCGAAGAAAAAAACAATAGCCGCTTCTCTGCCTCCACCTAGTTCTCATGCCTCTACTACTTGCCCCCTTTCGACCTTTGTAATTAGCATTGCTGCTTCTCCGTTTTCTTCGACTCGCAATTTAATCATCACTGTCATCTCTCCTCCTGCTGCCTCGATCAAATCTCATAGTTGACCGCTGTGTCCTTTACCTTCCTTTGGGTCGCGCAGGCAGTACACTCAAATGATTTTTGCTCTAATTTCCATTGCTTCCACTTCACTCACACACGCTTCCTTTCTATGAGTCTTTCAGGTTTTTTCCAATATATTTTTATTCCTTTTATCTCAGGCAAACCGTCCTTGAAACAATCGGCAAACTAATGAACATATTGAAAATACATACCCATTATTCCTTACATACATATCTACCTGGCGGACTATGTTTTGAACGTTTGTTGATCGCCGCTATCAGTCGGCCAGCAAGCGTTGGTTCTCCTCCTTTTGTTCTCCTAAAACTTCAACAAACTTACCTTTTTTGCCTTTATGCAAACTGTCACATTTGATCATCTCGTTAAATGTCAACAAATGACGTTTGTCATCGTTGTCGTTAGCAGGGTTGTCTTGGCTTTGCCTCTGCTGCAAATTGGATTGGAATTATTTCTTAAAGCAAACTTTGCTACGGTTTATGGGCAGAATTACTAATTGGTGTTCTTTTATGAGGCAAGAATAGTTGGATGGAATGAATTTATAGACTTTCTTTTATTTTTATTTGATTTGTGTGTTTACTGTGGCACAATGGTTAAGGTAGGTCCTATTAAAGATTTATACAATCAATTCCTATTGTATTATTGAGAAAATCATTGCTCTTAATAAAGTTATAGACTACCTTCTAATAAATAAATGAGCATATTTCTTTTCCCTAAAGGTTTTTCCTGTTACATTTACGCCGCTTTTTTTTTTTTAGTTTACTAATATGTTTGAACATACTTTCCTTTGCGAACACCGCTTGATTGAAGTTATATCTCTGGCATTTTGTCATGACTCAGCCTCGTTTTAGTGAAGCAGTACCTTTCTTTCTTTCCTTTATCTCTTTTCTGAGCTCGTCTTTAATATTCTGTTCGACGACTGGAAAGATGGGTTCAGGCCTCACTGGTGTTCTTGCCACTGCTTCTCTTGCTAATCTCTGTGCTTCCTTATTGCAATCTAAGCATTTGTGATCGACTGTCGCTTAAGATGATTATTCGCTCATTATGTTAGCACTTTAAAAATGCCCAGATAGTTTCCCATAAGCTCTGACGCCTTTGATCTTAAACCAAAGACAGCTGCTCTAAATGCTCTCTGCCGTTTTTGAGCTATGTATCTGTGTACTCGCCTAAGTTGTTCGCTTGAGATCTTCTTTTTTTGATTGAGATCTGCTTTTTTTGTGTTGCAAGGCTTGCTTTGAGGGGTTCGAGGGGAATCGCTGCCATTTCGAAAACGGGGTGGTGAATATTTTTTATCACCTATGAGAACGGTAATTTTAAGGCCTCAAAACTATGCCAGATTAGTATTCATACGTGGTAGTCAAACCCCAGCAAGATTTTTATCACAAGTTTTTCTAAACAGGGTTAAAGTTTCCTATTTTTGGCGAACAATTTTATTATTTTTCATTACACTTAATATACATATTTACTCTTACCATTTTATGCGTGGAATATTTATGTTTTCTGTGACCCTTACTAAAATTAGCTGCTTAATATTTTTACGAAAATCTCTACTTATCTATGTGTCAATTCTTTCAACAGTGGGCTAAAAGTATCAGTTTTAGTGGAAGTTGATGGGTTTAACTGTTGGAAAAGAGTCTCCCACTCTTGTTTCCAAGATAGCGGCGATTTTACAACCAGTAAGTCAAGTTTACAATAGTCAAAAAGAAAAAAAATATACGCTACATAAAAATTATTTTTTTTTTTCAAAAATAAATATTGCAAATTTTCAAGGATATTTAAGAAGAAAATTTGTAAAGGACATTTTCCATATCCATTCGTCCTTATGCACCAAAAAATTTATTCTGTTATAATTTTACAGAATTTTTTCTTTTCTATGATATCCTTATTGTTATCCTGCATTGCACTGAACTTTTTAAACAAATTTTTGGAAAAAATTACATTTTTTAAGTTTCAAAGTGCTTTAAAAAAAATCCTGACTTTAGAGAGAAAAACTAAGTACACAGTTTTATTTAAATTTACCCATAGTTTCGCGAATATATTCAATTTTTTGTGTGTACGGTGTAATAAGTAGCCTGTGTGTTTTCTTTCTTGTTAAGGTTCATCATTATTAAAAGTAGTTTTGCAATCTTGCATGCAACATTTTTCATCCAAAAAATGGGAGATAAAAAGGACCTCGTCGATTCGACGAAAATTACCTTTAATGTATGTAAAATAATGTTACCCTTTAAGGGTTAAAAAAAACCTTCCCGCTTGCTGCCGAATAAAAGAGCTACTAGAAGGTGTTCTAATACAGCTTCCAAAGGTAAGGTCTTACTTAAAAAACCCTGCTTTAAAATGTTGATTAATAAGAACTCCTCATTTTGCAAAATTTTCAACATTTCTATGAAATCGACTTTTTTTTCTCAGATAAGATAAAGATGAAAATTACTTATAGAAAAGAAAGCATTAAAAAAAAGGGCAGAAAAAAGCCACGGAGCTATGTACACTTAAAATTCCGCGGCTATAGCAGAAATATAATTGCTAAATGGCTAACCTGGTCACACTGGCGGCGAATATTTTGACGAGGTAATATGATAAGATTTGTAGCTTTATGCTTTCCCATGCTCTTTGGAATCTGTCTTATGGTCTTATGTCTTTTTATTGACGACGACGCCGTCACCAAAAATCCTATCGGCGTAAACCTCTCTTTCATACCTGATGCATTTTTGTGGCACAGGATATGAGTTGAATTCAATACATTCCGCTAAAATTAAAATTTTAGGCTTGCACTCATCATGAGTATTCTCCTAGCCTCTTTTGTAGACATTAGAGCTATTCTTTAGTATACTGTTACACAACAGGACTTTTGCCATCCTACGCTTGTCGCCTACATGTGTACATACATACGTCCATACATAACAATTTCGAACAGTAATTTCAAATAAATATGACGGCACAATTTTGCGGAAATTCGCTTCAAATGCAATTTTAGATCTCATCAATTGATAAGAAAGGACAAAGTTTTCAAATTATGGCTAAACAGCAAATGGCTAATAGCAATTGCCAATTGGCAAACACAGAAAAACAAAATAAAATGTAATACAGAAGCAAAACAAAAATCATAAAATGTTAAATGTTCATTAGAAAACGGCAGGTAAGCGCGAATAGTTGCGGTGCACAGTAGCCAAGCCAATTCATATATGTATGTATGTACATACAATTGTAGTTTACGAAACTTTATTGCACGATATATAGAACAAAGCAGAACAAAAGTGAGCAACGACCGAAGCAAAAACAACAACTATTGTGCCTAAATAAATGCAATAAAAGAGAGCACAGTGGTTTGAAATAGGAGCGTCATTGTTGTATCAATACACAAAAGTTGCATGAAAGCAAGAAATTAAAACCAAAAAAAAAAAACAAAAAAAAACGAAGATAACCACAACTACATAAGTCAGCGTAAAGTCGTTGAAGGCACCAGCGGGTCTGTTGCCATTCAAATGCAAATACATAAATTTCGAAAATTTAATTTACTGCCATTTTTTGTTTTGTTTTGTTTTTTATTTGCAACAAAACCATTTGTTCAAGATTTTGTATCCTTCCACCGCTTGTATCTGTCTGCTTGGGCTTCCGTGCAGTGTAGTGGCCACTTGCCTGCGCCTTCCTGCCTGTGGTTTGTTGGTTGCTCTCAGGCGCACTTCAGCGTTTGTATTTTGGTGTGAAAAATTCAATAAAGCGTTGACATAAATCATTATCGTAAATAAACGCAGTCAACAAGCCGATGCCACGAACTCGGCCAATACCAAATGGACATAAACGCCAGCGGCGTCTGACCACGCCGAAATGAAATTGCAATAAGCTATTCCAATCGATTCGCGTGGCAATGCGACCCCCCGCACACAAACAACCATTTCGCACACAGCTTACCGACCGTGTCTCATGGCTTTCGAAAAAGGTGTTAATATTCAATTAAATCCCATCCTAAAGTGGCTAGCGCAAGTAAGTGCGCAATGCAGATGCGCAACGTGTCGCTGCTGGCCGCAGGAGCTTGTTGCCCGGTCAAAGCGTTGCATAATAAATTAGACGCCAACAAGCCAGAGCGTCATTTCCTTTTTTCTTGGATATCTTTCTGCAATTGCTGATTTGATTTTTTTTTTGGCAAGCAGTAGTGCCAACGCAGGAAAATTAAGTGCTCTCTCCTGCCCCCAACAAAGTGAATAAATGACAGGGGCGAAAAAGGTCGGCACAAATATGAAAAGTGGTGGAGAAGAGGACACGGTTTTAATTGGTACTCAATAATAATAAATAGTAAATGCTAGAGGTACATTGGATAAGCACCTAAAATACTCCAAAGTTTACAAGAAAAAAAAGTTCACCGTACATCCCTGAGTCTAATGTTTTTTTTTGCAAAGCAATTCCTATTTATTTTTATTAACCAAACCTCTTTACATGTTTCGTTATATTTTCGGTATTTCGGTCAGATCGTGAAGTATGATATATCGATGTCCCAAGATCATTGACCTCAAGTACTCCTTTCTAGTACGTACCCATAATAACTCAGATCTTATCACCCTCACGTACCACCCTAATGCCAGTAAATTAACTTTTGCTAGGAAAGTATTTTGATTACATAGGTTTCCAAAAAAAAAAAAAGATTCTGCATATTGAACTATTTGAAATTTGTACTTTGTTCTACTGGAATTCAATGGGCTAAAAAACTGCATACTCAGAATCATTCTAGGAAATCTAATTAAAAAAACTAAAAACTTTTACAAAAGTTTGTTGAATTTTTTTTTTTAATATACCACCTAGTTTGAAACTTGATTTCGTTAAAGAATAAAATACATAGTTTTTTTATTTATTACAAAAAAAAACCCAAAATTAAAAATCAACAAAAATAATATGTTAAAACTTGTTAAAATATGGTGCGGCTATAATTATTTCGACCACTGCACATACATACATTGTTCATAACGGTTTCAATATCTAGAATTATTTGTGGAAAAAAGTGTGAGATAAGGTTTTTCTATACTACTATACTCATTCAACAGAAACTTCATAAATCATTAAACCTTATTTCCGCCAGGCAACGAAATTACAAAAATGTGTGCCATTTTTTTAAAATGTCATGTGGAAACAAACACAATGACACGGATAGTGTTTAATGCCCAACATAGTGATTGAAATTTTTTCATTTAATGCCTAGTGAAAACTCAGTGTTAGCCTTAGTTAAGAAAACTGTTAAATTTTTTCGATTTTTTTTTAACACAAATACGAAAAAACTTTACGTTTTACCTCAAAATTAACCACTATTTTAAGAAGTGTAACGGAGCTTACGTGCATATATTTTTTTCGCAATGCGTACGTTTTTTATTTATTTTTTTTTGTTATCGCTGACTCTATATTTCACTTCTTAATTAGCCTTTAAAAAAATATATATAAAATGAGTAATTAAGCGGTGAACAGTTTTTATGAAAATTTGCATAATGTTTGGAATTACAATTTTTGGAGTCTTTGTTGTAGTATTAGCCATAATTTTATATAGAGTTATAAAACAATAGGCTTCCCTGAGGAGCCCTATAGTCGGAGGAGAAAGGTCAGTGAATTCTTTGGTCATTGCTCTCTGATGTTATTTTTTTTGTGACAGCCCCAAATTCAAATTTCTTAAAATTTTTATAGATTTTCTGGGGAAAACCGTAGTTCAATATGCATAAACTGAGGAAAAATCTAATGTCGATTCTAGAATTTTTTGAATCGATTCACAGATCGAATCGGAACTAAAAAATCGAATCGGAAGGGCTCGATTAATCGATTTAAACAGCGTATCTACTCCCTACTAAATAGTAAGCACTGCAGTGTAACCCGCTTAACTTACTCAGTTTATATTTCTGCAATTGCTATTTGGTCTATACTCTTCCGCCTTAAGTGCCTAACCCGTGAAAGTGCCTGCCGGAAGAATTACTCAACGCCAAGTAGCATTTTTGGTTGAACCACTTAACCGAGCGTCACTGTACCCAGCAAAAAACACGTTTACCACAGAAACGAAAGTGGAAACGAGCTAGGCGATGGGAATCGCTTACCCTTTCGCTTCAAGAAGGCCTTATTTTAACATGGGCATGTCATTGGAGGTAAGCCCTTACCCGCAGCATTACCTTCAAACGAAGGGAGAACGCATGGATAAACAGAATCCAGAGAAGCGAACAAAGAATGCCTTACAGAGAAACTAATGTAGAATGCCTAGATAAGTACATACTTATTTATATTAAATTGAAATCAGAAAATGTCTTAAAAGATTAAAATTAATTAAAATTTTTATAAATCAGCTTTTATACATACATACGTATTTATTTAGGTGTTTAGATTTTCTTAAAAATCGGTATGTACATACATGCATATTTAACTAAGCTTAAAATTGTACTTCCTCACTCTTGTACTTCACTTCATTGACTGACTTCAACTTCGCTGCAAATTGAACAAAGCAAAACATGATTTTTATGCGAGACAAATTTCCACAGAAAGTAACGGTAGAAAAAGAATTTTTGGATATTCATTCTATTTTTCAGCTGACTACGATGCAGCATTCTACTTTGCATTCTCCGAAATGAAGCAAAGAAGCGAAATAAAAAAAATATTGTAGGACATTCTACTTTGCATTCCCTGAAATGAAGCAAAGAAGCGAGACAAATAAAATATTGTAGGACATTCTACTTTGCATTTCCGGAAATGAAGCAAAGAAACGAATTAAAAAAGAAATATTATAGGACATTCTGCTTTGCATTCCCTGAAATGAAGCAAAGAAGCGAAACAAATAAAATATTGGAGGACATTCTACTTTGCATTACCGGCAATGCCTAAAAGAAGCGAAAAAATTCGAAGGCATTATAACGCTATGCCTTCTAGAACACGTTACCACTAAAAGCGATTACCGATTTTTTGCTGGGTAGTAGCATGACGCGTTGCCATCTTCATAAAGTTGCAATGCATCTTAAGCCTTTTCAATTGTTTAAAATTGTTGTACATACTTATGTGTTCTATCTTATATTCGTTAAGTTTATTATTTATTTATTCATTTATTAAAAATGAACTCAGCAAATTTTCTAAATGCCGCCCACGCATTGTCACCGCAAAGAAAATAAATGCGATTGGCGCAGTTTTCGTACAATAGGCGAGTTTTATCTGTTATAAAAAAAGGATACAACAACAATACAATGCAGCGCATTAGAACGACTTACAATAGAGTCACAATTTGCATGCGAGGATGAAGCAACTCAAATTTCAGCATTGGCCAGCAAGCGGGAAAGACAGACATGTTAAAGTAACTATGTACCGTAGGTGGTAAGATGCCACTTGAAATGAGATAAGGAAAATAAAACAAGTAGGATGTGTGTATTAAAAAATATTAAAGTATTAAAGCATTAAAGCAAATAGCCTTCAATCTTGTCCGGATGGAGATTAAAAGCAGGGAGCTTCAGTCATGCTTGAGAACGGAATAATCAACGCGGCTAAAGGCACGAAATGCTTTATAAAAGCAATCGCCAGGTTTACTATCCCCGACAAATTCCTGCCAATGAAACATAAGTGTGCTAACGAAAGTAGCATTGGGCCTCATCTTTAAGCCAACCAGAATAGATTGGGGACTACACGCTTTTTCTCTGTCAGGGTTAGAGAGAACTATCTTTTCCCAGAAGCGAAATACCTAGGCATAATCAGGAAGTAAAGAGAACTGTTATTAGAGTAATTATAACCCGTGGAACCTTTGTCTTGTGGAAAGCTGTAAAAAAAAATACCAGAAAATTATAAAGAAAGTGAAAAAGAAAAAAGACTCACACGCCACGGCATGCCGGGAGCGGTGAGTAGATCACCTCAGGAACCACTTAACAAGATCGTTCAACTGCAAGCGCTGCACTTCATAGTGTGGCCGCAAAATACAGTCTTTGACTTAAGAAAACAAAGTTTGTGGAAACCAATCATCTTTAGGCGCGCGGTAATAAAATTAAAAAAGAGGCCTTTATAATGAAATCAAGGTTCATTTATTTAGAAGTCAATACTTGCTATATTACGCAGGGTTGGGACTTCATTATGAGTAGGTAATAAGTCATACGGTTTCTGATCAGAGAAGAATGATATATAGACCTACCAGTAGCGGGTGATGGTATATCTAAAGTTAGAGCCAGGTACCGTTGTCGGTCTCTACTCGGAGAACTTTGAGACCAGTCAGTATTTTATATATATATATATATTTGAAGAATAAGACCTGCTGAAACTCAACAGATCGGCGGTAAGAGTTCATATAGCCGACATCATAGCACACTGCGTTATTGCACCGCCTCTTAACACTGTTGATTTAGAAATTTGGAAGAGCCTTTCCGAGCTATTCCAGAGCAAACGAGGTTTTAAACAAGACGTGTGTTCTTCCCATTTCTAAAGCTATTACTTTGGAAAAGAAAGGGGAATATCTGTCAGAGACAGGTATGCTTTAGAGGCAGTCGACAGAACAATGCATGATGACTATGTGGCGACGGATAACGCAGAACAAGAAACTGTACGAGCTCTTACGTGGCCCTACTCAGCCTAGTCATAAGCCAAAAAATTCACTGATTGTGCAGTCTTGGATATGTTGTACATATGAATGATGATATGCTGCATGAGACAATGGCTTACAAGAATACTACTGCATTAGAAGGGTGAAGATCAGAAGGACTTGTATACATTTGGTATGAATAACTTCAAAAAATAGAGACGCAATTTGCTAAGTTTTCAAATCAAATGCCATGTAACAAACTGCATAAGAGTAGGTACATAATTTATACTATACATTCGAAATTAATTTTTCAAGAAACTGATCTCAAAATTTTTATTTTCTAACTTCGCTTTCTGCCCAGATCAGATCACATCAGCCCATTTACAGCAATTAAATAGTTGTTAAATAAATAGTATATGTATTTCCTATCATGACATATACATCATATCCGCTCGGAACACACGAAAACCCCACATTAATTTTACACCATTGTCTTGGCGATTGTTGTGACAGTCGCAGTCACCTGCGATCATACACAAAAAAAAAAAGATAGGCGCCAACGTTATAAAAGAAAACAACTTACAGCAATTCTAACTAGCCAAACGTTTAAGTGTTAAAAAATTACAGAATGATCAAATTTACATAATAGTAGATCAGGTTACCACGAATTACAGATTCAATGGACACAAATTGAAATAAAAATAAAAAGAATGCCAGCACAGAGCGAACAACAAAAACTTAATGGTCCAACAGGCACTTCTACAGTCTATAAAATTGTGAAGGTAAGGGATATAATTTCGGTATAAATGCATGCAGTTTAGTATAAAATGTCTATGCAAGCAGACGACGAAAATTTTATTGAAACACAAATCAAATCAAACAAATGTTTTACCAAAAACAACAAGAGTTCAGAGAAGGGGCTACAAGTAAACGCTAGAACAGAGAACATATTGATGAAGATGATAAAAATCTAACAAAGAAAAGGTGGAGAAAAAACGTTGATGATCCCCACAGCATAAAGGCGCGGAAAAGGTTGATGAAAACAGAATTTAAAAAGACAAAAAAAATCTGTAGTATTTATTTATCATCATAAAACTACCCAATTGTAGTTGAGCAGTTAATAAAAGTGCGCTCAGGTGAAATTGTCAGGCAACAGAAATTGTAAACAGTTGGAAGATCGTTATGAATGGTGATTACGATCAACACCGACGATCAAATGATTATTATTATGTACATATGTACTTACAACACTGATAGTGACGCACTGTATTACATATTCACATTCATATGAAGCTGGCTGGAGCATAAGGGACAAACGACGACAGAAGTGGCTTGTTTTGAAAACCAAGTGCGATCATTTTAGGGCAAGAAACATACATACATATGTATGCACATAATGAAATAGAGAAAAAAAAGTAGTTAGCATACACATTAGGGTGGTCCTGAAAGATACCAACACCTAAATTTTGTATGTGACATCCACGAAAATTTCATAATTTTTAATCTCATTTCTTAGATCGCGAAAAAATTCGACAAAATGTTGACTTGAAATCTAATAAATTTGATATAGTATTGAAATCTGTGTCATATAAATCCATAAAACTTGCTGAGTTAAAGCTGGTCAAAATCAAAACTTTGTCGAATTTTTGCGAATAATTTTTTTTTTTTTAGTTGCCTATAGCGACCCCTTTTTTTTTAATTGAAAATATTTGTAGATGTCTTTACTTTGTACGTAAAGCAAAAGTCAAAGTCAAAATTTTGTCGAACTTGCAATTTAAAAAAAAAATAGTAATAATTATTTTTCAAACTCTGCTAGGGTGTTACTAAAATTGCTTTTATTATGTCTTTATTTTGAACGTAGAACAAAATAAAAGCCTACCCCATGATGTTGATATTTTTAAGGACAACCCTAATGCACTGCATATGACAACGCGCTCCAAGAAAATCACCTGCTGTGCAAGATGCGGGGTCAGCAAGCACTTTATATGTAGAAAATGTATGTACATATGTATGTATGTTTTGTTTTGCTGCTAAGTTATACTACTAGTTAATAAAGTTGGCTTGAAGCAGCTGGCGTGCGATATGTTCACCGCGACGTAGTAGTCAATTTATGTGTCAGCCTACATAAAGTTTCGCTGAAGAATGAACGCCAGCACCACCCGCAGCATGTTGAACAACGGTTTATTAAATATTAGAATTTTGAATGGTTTTTAACAACAGGCGAGCGCCACAAGATACAAAAAATAATAATAATATTTCTTTCTGTATTTTTCTCTCTAAATTTCAGTTTTGCTTATGCTGCCAACAATAGTAATAAATCTTTAGAAGCATATGAGGTGTTACCTGTTGGTTGGTTAGAGAGCGCCACATGATAAGCGCGAGTTAGAAACCAAAAACAATTTAAACGCTCGAATTAATCATAACTTTGGACCGGTTCTTAAGACTAAAAACAAAGAATTTTTTTTAACTATTTAATAATGGTTTGCAAGCGATTGCGGGTGGCTTGGAAAGCCTTTATTAGTAACAATAATATTTTGGCGCGTATATTTTTTCTACTTGTTTGGCCCCGCTCTCTCCTCCAGTTTAAGCTGTACGTACTGATGTTATAACACGAATGGAGGGAAAAAACTGTTTCTAATTTAATTGAATCGAGGTCCTACGCAATGGTAGTTCCCACCTCTAAAACTCAGCGGCTGCATAGACGTTATTAGGAAATCATTTAATAACATCGATTATACCAACACTATGGATCTAGCGTAGGACTTCGAAAGCTCTCAAAGTCATATGGGAGCCATTTCGGGGTTGCAGTAATCTGTCTATTCAGGGATGAAGTCAAAGATCTCCAGAACTCCAGACTGTCCAGCTTTCGAGCCAGTTAACCACCCGGTTTCCCTGAACCTAATAGCAGTTCGTATTGAGAAAATTCTGCCTGCAATATTCTTAGGTGCAATGTTCAACATAACCAGCCAGTGGTTCTTAATGCCCCACTAATTCCGATTAGGGCAATCCGCCGTACACGCTCCAGTCGCTTTACAAGTTAAGCCTTCTCTATTGAATTCCACCAGGCAAGTGCTCTGTATAACAAGATAGTCTTAACTATGGTTTCATAGAGCCATAGCTCCCCTACAGCAGTACGAGGCAACCAACGCTTTTATTGCCATTTCCTTAATGTTAGGCTTCCATGACAGCTTACTATTTAGGATGAAACCTAAGTACTTGACGTTGTCTGAGAGCTTCAGACAGGCATAACCGAACGCGGAAAGCGCCACAACGGTTATCTTGTACTTCGTGGTAAACAAGGCAAGTTCCGTTTTGCTGGGATTTATTGTGGGGCCGCCCACATAGTTAACTGTTTCAGGTAACCTTAAGTCAGATCAAAAAGGGTATATAGAAATAATTTCTTAAACCAAAAGTGCCACATCAGTCTGCAAAGGCAGCCACTTTTGTCCAGTTCCTCTAGATGTTCGTTTACAACCGCTATCCAAAGCAACGAGAGAGGGAACACCACTTGTGGATTGCCCCTAATGTCTCTACGCTGAGTCAGGCGATCTTCCATTCCGCCACTACAGTTCTGTGACGCAGTAAGCTGTAGATAAGCCATATTAGGTTGGTTTCAAACCCCAGCTTATGAAGAGACTTGACTATTGCCTCCGGAGTGAAAGGGTCATCCTTAAACATTTGTGCAGTTTTTTCTACAATAAACGTAACACCGGTTTTTTAATTCAGGCGGACCGATCCGGTATTCAACGGCTACGATAAAACAGCCTTTTGAAAGACTATGTATACTGAGCTTATCAGTTGTATTAACCGGTTCACGATCTTCCCATGCATCCAATATCATATTGGCAACCGAGTAATCCCAATAAACGAACTCAAAGGACATGTGTACTAAAAAATGTTGGACCTCGGAAAAAATAAGGAAGACGGGAATTCCTTAGTTGCGCAAAAATCTCCTCTGCACCCAAACTGCAGTGGCGTTCCTCAAACTGCCTAAGCCCATCTTCTTCCAAAAAACAAACAAACAGTCGCTACAAGAAAAAAAGTTGTAAGTGGCAGTCTAACTTAATCAATTTCTCGCCAAAGATTTTTATCGAATAAAAGTAACTAAGCAAAATCAAGCAAGTTAAACATGGACAGACAAATAGCCGAAACACACCAAAAACAAACAGGCAAGACACGCAGACCACATGTGGTGGACCAAGTCAAAACAAAAGCAACATGATGATAAAGAAATATGTACATATAACAACAACAACAAAAAGCAACAAACGTTGTATTGGCCACACTTCGTAGACGGGAGACAGGTTCGAAATATGCCACGCGGTGAGACAGCAAGAGGTCGCAAATGATCAGCAGACGCTCAATGCTCGTTACAATGATGTGGTACATGACATGTGTGGTGCGTTGGTTGGTTCATTGGTTGGTCGGTTGGTCGGTTGGTTGGTCAGCTACGTGTAAAACGATAAAACAAATAACAAAAAAACACGCGATTTACAGTGCCAACAAAACGTTTAGGAGAGCGCAGGAATTTTGATAGTAAAGAAAGACGGACGTACTGGTGCACGTAGATCGGCTAGCTGGTTTGTTGATATAAAACGTGGACAGACAAGCGCACAATTCCATATGAACACAATGTTTGTGTAATACATTCATACGTATAAACATTTGTACTTGTGCACACCCGTTTCGAAGCCAAAGTCACATGATATGCTCATCAATCGCTCATTTGTAAAACCATTAAATTGATATCACGTCGAGAAATGGTGTAAAAAATGGGCTTAAATACACACTGATTACAAGATCACAGCAAGTTTATGCATGTATGTAACTAGTAAATAGAGTTTATTTACATACATTAGGGTGATCCAAATTTAAGATTTAAGATTTAAAATGTTAAGCACTCACCTCCTAAGATTTTTCTAAACGGCATACAAATTACTCGTAAAAAACGGGTTTTGTTACTGGAAGTCTCCTGGAGAGAAACAGAGTCCTTAAAAAATACATTGAAAACTTCATGGGCTTTGGGGCGGTTCTAAATGTAACTTTTTTTTTTACAAAAATTACGGGTATCTTCTTTTTGGTTGTTTGTGTGGTCCAGCAGGGTAGGAGTACGATGTGTTGTGGAACGATTTTCCGTCATCCCTTGGTTTGGAGACAAACTGGTTTCGGCGTTGCGCCAGCTTCAGTGTCATTTTTCGTTCGGCATCGGATACGGGTATCCCATTTTTCCATTTAGAAAAGTTCTAGGGGGTGAGAGCTTAACATTTTTAACTTTTTCTGCACGCATGTATTTTTGGACCACCTTAATGTACATACCTTACTTACTATGTTGGTCCTCACTCGCTCACCAATGAACTAACTGACTGACAGTTTGGCCTGATCCTAACTGCCCATCTCGCTAACTGCTGTGTGAATGATAAATACGCTATGATGAAAAATCGCTTAAGCATCGAGCGAGGTAGGAAAGCAAAAAACGATTAGTAGGTGTATGAATGAACACTCGTAGAGTTTAGCAAATACATATATACACATGTAAATGCAGTGACACAATAAAGTAATCGGATAAAACAAAAAAAAAGTTACACTATGTCTCAGCTCAAAGAAATGGGCAATCAGAAACCTGTAGCTAATTCGTCGGAATCTACTCTCCGTTCAGAAATGCATCAATGCATAGCATCAGCCTCTATTATTCTAATCTATAATTGATGGAAATGCCCAATTCATGCAACTAAGTTCAACTTTGGCAGTAAAACTGATGCTATTTCTGCGCTTTCACAGATTCTATAAGAATTGTACTGCTAAGCTTCGTACCTGACCAATAGTCAACTGACACGGTATTATGTCCAATATTCGTATCAAATCTTTATTATAAAAAATAAGGTATATTTTAATGATACATTCTAAAACTTAAAATATTTTCTATGCCTGTCCGTATTCTTTATTGAGCCACTGTTAACGTATACTGTCTGTGCATATTTGTACTTAGTATAAACGTGGCTTTGTACATACATACATATGTACATATTTACTACGTGTGTAGTGTCGATCATCTTTGTAAGAGGATTAGAAAGTATAAATACAACATTATGTGGTTGGTGATTAGTGATCGTCGATCGTCAGTGATCATGGCGCGAGATAATGAAAAGCTGTCGGAGGCACGTTCCACAAATCTTTTTTCTCTTAATAGATTAGTCTGTTATGAAGGTGAATAGATATTTAATTAGGTCTGAGTAAACAAGTAAAAAATCATAACAATTATTCAATCTGAAATATGAAAATAATCATGGGAGACACGCATACATACATACATATTTATTTTAGTAGATAATTCTTGTGTAAGAAAACTCAAACGAGTAGATCCAAGAACAAATCAGGAAAGTATAGTTTACACTGTAAGATAATCTGTTTATCACTTTTGTCTCTATTCCGCGGCTTCAAAGAAGAGAGAGAAAAACGGAACAGTAACATAATAATAACTCTGGGTCTCTTTGTGGTCATATGGCTATTCGTCTTTCAAAGACTAAAAATAGTATATACACTTGTAACCATCAATTTTATATGTGCAGTTCTTAAATGACCCAAATCTTTATGCCCAATTTTATATAACAGAAATTTGTGCTTAATTTTTAAATTGTCATAAAAATATATCAAGTTCTTAATTTAACTAAAGTTTATGCCCTGATTTTAAATGGCCACAAACTTATGTCCAGTTTTTATATTCAACAAAATTTTTGTAGTTTTTAGATGAAAAAAATGTGTTCACTTTTTAAATGACAAAAAAAATTCCAAAAATTATATATTTAATTTATACAATTTTCCAAATTACCAAAAAAAAATATGTCCACTTCCCAAATGACCAAAAATTTGCATTTAATTTTAGAGTTGCACAAAAATTATGTCCAGCTTTCGATTTATCAAAAAAATTATGCTCATTTTTTAATTATTAAAAATTTATGACCAATTTTTGATGTACTATTCTTTTTAAAATTACCAAAAAATAATGCCCAGTTCCGTAGTGAATAAAAAATTTATGTCCTTTATTTAATTAAAAAAAATATAAAATTTCATAAAATATACATAATGTTGGTAATTTAAAAAATTTAAAAACTGGGCATACAATTTTGAGCATAATTTTTTTGGTAATTTACATACCGGATACAAATTTTTAATGCATTAAAAACTTGTCATACTTTTTTTGTAATGTAAGAACTGTGTATTCGTATTTTCGGTCATTGGAAAACTGTAATACGTACATACATATGAGCAGTACATGTGTCTAGTTTTAAATCACCAAAAAGTTATGACCAATTTTTCAAATGACCAAAAATACCAATATACAGTTCTTGAATTACAAAAAAATTATGACAAGTTTTTAATTCATTATTAGTATTTAAGTTACCAAAAAATTATGGTAAAAATTTTATGCCCAATTTTTTTTAATTTCGAAAAATATTTATACAGTTTATAATTTATGTGCCGTTAAAATGCCCAGCTTTAACAGATCAAAAATTTATGACCAGTTTTTAGTTATCAAAAATTATTTCCTTTTTTAAATTACCAAAAATGTATGTCGAGTTTTTATAAGTATTTCCAAAAAATTATGTTCGGTTTATAATCTATCAAAAATTTACGTCCAGTTTTTGAATCACTCAAAAATATGTTCAGTTCTTAAATAAACCAACTATTATATATAACATTTTCCTGTTTTTAAATTGACAAAAAATTTTGTTTTGACTTACACGCGTTCAATTGGTTTGAAGTCTGCGTCTCACGAAAAATTTCAATTTTCATCTTTTCAATTTACAATATAATATGTATATACTCTGTCATAGAAATGCATTTGACGATCCTATAAAGTTTATTTAAATACACCACAGTTCAAAAGTAAAAGCAGCTAATGACAATTCTCAGCATGACTTGCATATGTATGTATTTCCTCTTCGCCACCTAATGCCCTTCTTTGAGTCTGTCTGTATGTACCACTTCAAGCCATTTAAGCATGCAAAGGCCCCCTATTGGTGTCACCTTTAAAAGATCGCGGAATTTCTCATTTCGCAAATTATTATCGAAAATTTGTCACTGCATAACCATTCACACGAATTCCACCTCTGACTTAGCAACGTGTTTATCATTAGCCAAAATTATTGGCAACATACACACAAACTGCCGAGTAAATGGCTGCCTATCGACCATGGCATGGAGGGGAGGCCACAGTATGAGTATAGGAGTCATTTGCTCCAACAAATGACGACTGCATGCCAACAACATTATCACACTACAGTCGCCAAAGACGGCATGCCAAGACAACAACAACAACAACAGACCTGGTTATATCCACACATATTGTACAACTCCTTAATCGACACTCCACTTGCCCGCCGCCTCCCGCTTACCGCTTACCGTTGAATGCTGTATGCACGCTTATCCGAAATTCTCAATTGCTATCGACAGCTCACATTGACTAAGGGAACCTTATACTCGAACAAATTTTTGAGCACATGGTATTTTTTTTTTAGTTGGTTGGTTGTTTAGTTGCCGCTGCGACAACGCGAATCAAAGATTTTATCTGAAATTTGTTAAATTTATCACTTTAACTCGCCATGTGGTCAGCGCACACGAAGCCCCATCAGAGCCCATAATCCAGGCATGAGTTGCTCGAACGTCGCATAGCGAAGGACCTTTTTACGTACACACTAGCTACATACATATTTACTTTTCGGAGTTTTATTTCTTTTTTTTTAATTTTTCTTTATATTCAACTTCACGTTGCTGTTATGCGCTCCGCTGTTGTGGCTTGTGCCATGTTACTCGTTACTTTGCTTGTATGTAACGAAATCGCAGGCAAATTAATACGCAGGCGCACCAATGAAATCACAACCAATCGATTTGCCAACTAACTATAAGTACTCACTCGCATTCGAAGATTTCTTTTGATTGCATCTTTACAAGCGCAAAACACGATTAACAACTATCAAATTTTTAGTACGCAGTGGAGCGAAGTTATCGGTTGTTGTTGCTAATTGCAAATCGCTGCCAGTGATGCGAGTTAGACATGAGCATGCGTTGCTTAAGCGGTGTCCACAGAAGGATGTTAGATGATATATGTATGTACCTGAAAAGCAAAAAAGGAACAATAAACGACCGGCTTTGATTACTCGCAGCTCAGCCGGTATAACGTCGACTGCAGGAGTTTTGTTGTTCTTAGGCCTCATTGTTGCTTTCCTCTTGAGCTTAGTCTCGCTCGAATGTAGGGATGTGCGCATCACACCTATACTTTGATTAAGGTTCTTCTTCATCAAACGCGCCAGTTATGCCTCCATACCTCAATGTTCATCTCTGCAGGAACCAATCCCGGTCTTGAAACCATTTATGTAGTTGCTACCTTTTATTGGTATAATTTTCGAGCTGCATTGCCAGTATCTCAAACGTCAAACTCGAGTTTTTCTGCCTCTCTTTTTTCTCTTAAAAATACGTGTCTACTAATTTCTCTCTCGGTGTTGCTCAATAGTCGCTCGCGTAAACGCTACTTCAAAAATCTAGTAGCATTTCTCTATGGTCTCATCGTCCTCCTCCTCTCGGGTCGTGCGCAAAATTTTGTCTAATATCGTTGAATTTAGCTTTAATGAGGATTTGGACAGGTTGTGCGCAAAAATTTCAACACAGCAGCCGCCCATTTCAAACCAGTTGGTAGGATTGCCAAAATCCGTCATGGCCTCCCCGCAGAAGCTGCGTGATCGAATCCGCCAAGCTAATGCAGAGGATCCCCGTATCAGAGATCTCAGAAACAGAGAACATTTTAGAGACCTGATCAACGAACATAAGCGAAAAACGTGGAATGATCATCCCAAGACCTGCAATCTCTCTAGCGGGGCAAACAAACTGTGGACCACAGTCAAGTCTCTTTCCAGTCCGGCGAAGAGTTAGAAATTTGTTTCCCCTAGATTTGGCACCACCACATCGACGGATCCACGGTCGTGCGACTCCTCCTTCAGCCGGCAATTCATTGAGGAGCAAAATCCGCCACAGTGTGCTGTGTAAAGCCCAAAAGCTAAGCCCCCGAGACACACCAATCTGCTTTACCTCAGAAGAGACGTGGGCGTCTGTCAACAACGCCAGAACATTCAAGGCGCTAAGCCTCGATGGGATCTCCATGTAAATGCTGAAAAATATAATAATATAACCGCCGCTTTCAACTTGTCACTATCCCCGAAATGTGGAAAATTGGTAAGATAATTCCCCTTCTTAAGCCAGGGGAAAAGGCGCAGGCAGGATACTCGTACAGACCCAACTCCCTCCTATCACCAGTGGAAAAAACACAGATGCCCCAGTCCTCCCCGGTCTGAGGAAGCATGTTAAATTAGCCAAACACCAGCATGGATTCCGGAAAATGCACATCAAGGCCACAGCATCGAACGCCATCATCACACAAATTGGCGAGAATCTGAACCAACGTCGATCCTGTGATAGCGCGGTTATAGTGGCGGTTGACCTATCGAAGGAATTTACTCGGACTCGTCGCTTCCAGCTCGGACGAAACGGTGGATAACCGTGTGGGCGCCGATCATCGGTCGAATTTCGTAACGCTAAGTCCAAGCCGCATTGAATTACACTGCTTAACCTCTACATGGCGAAACGCCCTCCGCCGCGAGCCGGAGTCAACTTGGTAAGCTATGCCGATGATTGCACAATAATGGCGACGTGCCCAAAACATCAACAGCTTTTGCGAGACAAAAACTGACTATCTCACCGATATATCTAATTTCTTCACTGCAAAGAATCTCAAGTACTCCGCCGAGAAATGTTACGCCACACTTTTCACCACATGCACCAAGAAAGTCAGGCTTAAACTGGACGTTTTCGTCGATGGCGCCAAAATACTGACAACTGACCATCTCAAAATGCTTGTGCTCACATTTGACAGCCAGTTCTTCTCCGCACACGACTGAGCTACCTGCAACTAACTGCGAGCCAGGCACAAAGTCCTCAAGTCGCTAGCCGGCAGCATCTGAGTAGCCGACAAAGAGCTCCTGCGCACAATCTATAAGGAAATCGGCCGGTCAGTGGCAAACTATGCAACGCCAGTATGATCGGCATGATCGAGCGACACGCAGTGGATAATCTACAAAAATGCCAGAACGCAGCTTTATGTACGGTCACAGGCTGTCATCTCATATCATGCGAGCTTCACCTCTACGAAGAGACCCAGATGGTGGCGGTGAAAGAACACAACATCATGTTGTCGAAGCAATTCCTCGTGGGAGGTCACCGTGGAAACCACCCTAACAACACCCAGCTTCGAAAATATCCGCTGCCGAGTTGACACCTGCACGATTGGAAAACAGACATCGAGCCGTACGTAGAGCATCCGTTGGACATAGCAAAGTACAAAGCGGCGCTCAAAAACCTAAATAACCATGCTTTCAGAACGAGCCTCAATACCCGCAAAGACATCATGGTTCTAGGCGGTCGACCGTCGCCCAACATCTCTTTGCATGCACCTCCATTCCTACGACACTGACACCGGAAGCACTCTAGACTGCGTCCATCGTCGCCGCTCACTTTCTCGGCCTTAGGCTTGCATAGTCAGAGGATGAAGATGATGACTCATGACGAAACCCCGGGAGGTTGAGCATTGCTACTACAACAACAACAAGTTGCGACGTTGTGAGTCCCAAGCAAAGCGCATTATTTAATATGGCAGACGCCCAATTCCAGCTGCACCTACTTCGATGTCCGTATTTAGGGACTAAAAAATTAGTAGAAATACTAGGCTCCATAATCGAAGGAAGAATACTATTCTATGTAGATGATGGCCTCAGGATCCCCGTTGAAACCCAGCCTGACCCATGTGGTCCTCTGATTACCCTAGGGAGAGGGTATTGGATATGACTTCAAAACTTATTAATTTTGTTTAGCTCTTTTCCGTTATATGTATGTATGTATGTATATGTTAAAATATAAATATTTATTCAGCTGCTAAATATTCGCATATTAAATCACTAATGAATAGACGCACTTGTCGCCTTCCACGCAATGTTTGATGTGGTGTCTGCAACTCCTTTGCTAAATTGCAAACTTCATTCATCTTAACACATTCATTTTGTGACCATCGATGCATGTCCGACACAGTATGTCATCCACCTGCCATCTTTTCGAATTATGTATGTATGTATGAAAGCAACTGTTTGGCACCATCGCTATTTCGTACACTTCACGCAAGCGCTTCATTAATAAACCACTTAAATAGCTCAATGATTTATCGCGGCTAATAAAAATTAATTTTCACTGACAAATATCCTCAATCATCCAGCTATAAATCAATTCCAACCTGTCATAGTCAGTCATAACAGCAGCAGCAACAGCACCAGCCCCTCCTTCAATGTGCGTGCTTGCATACTTATTGAACGAGTCAACTTGCTAAACGGTTCCCGCAGCCGTGCCTGTGCTGTCAAGCTTCCTTCACTTGCTGTGCCGTTCAAGCGCAAAATTTTATGCTAACTCGCTGCTCATTTTCATCCATGCGCTGCTGTGCCGCGCTGGCCACGTTGTGTAGTCAAAAAGTGTAGGATACCACTTACGATCGAACAAGTGAACAACAAGGCGGTGATTTTGTAGAGGACAACCACAACGTTTAAGCATAATTTAGCACCTCTTGGCTGAAATTTTGCTATAATTACCGCCGAGCGTAAGCCTATGCAAGCCGTTTTACTTGCAAAAAAAAATATTTACATATATTCTTTTTTTCAATTTTCACCGCACGTAGTAGAACAAATTACGAGTAACAATAACGAGTACGAACGCCGGTAACGGGTTGCGCCATTTTGTTTGTGCAAGTATGCAGGCGTTAAAGCTAATAAGCAGTTTGACAAATGGCGGAGGTGGCGATTTAGCGTTGGTAATGCTTGGCGCCGATAAATCACTTCAATGGGTTTTTTGACACTCATTTCATTTTTGACGCACTTTGGTTTTGTAAATAATTTATATGTATGAATATGGCCTCAAAATAAAATGCGAATCCATCATAAAATAAAATTTCACTGAATTCAATGAAATGAAATTAAATTATAAAATAAAATAGACTAAGATTAAATTAAACTAAACAAAAATAAATTAAATTAAATTAAATGAGATTAGATTACATGGCTTAATATGACTTCTCAGGAAATGAAACGGAATGAGATGAAATAAAATTATAAAATAATAGGGCAATTCGATAGAAAAATCGATAATAATATTGGCAGAAAAATCGATTAGAAAATCGATAAAAATATCGATAACAAAAATCGCTTAAAAATCGATAAAAAATATCGAAACAAAATCGATAAATAATCGAAAGCAAAATCTATAAATAATCGATAACAAAATCGATAAATAATCGATAGGAAAACTGATAAAAAATAGATATCGATAACAAATTCGATAAAAATATCGATAGCCTAACCAATAAGAATATCGATAAAAAATATCGGTAACAACATAGTAAAAATATCGATTATAAAATCGGTAACAATATCGATAAACATTTCGGTGACAAAATCGATAAAAATATCGATAAAAAAACCGGGAAAAACATCAATTATTATATTGATAAGTCCCGAAAATCTCAAAAATCCCAAAATTGTTCACAGATTGAGTGTCTGTGTCTCCAGCTATATCCTTTTCTCTATAATTACCTTTATTTTAATCTTTCTTCCTCTATCTTCATCTTTACTTTTATGGGTATCCTCATCTTCAGTTTTTTCTTTATATTTATCTTTGTTTTTACTTTTATGTTTATCATTTTCTTCATCTACATATTCCCTTCACCTTTGCCCTTGTATAAGTAAAGTGTTTATATTTACCTTGATCTTCATTTTTGCCGTTATCTTTACGGATTTTTTGTTTTCTTTATTTTATTTTTACCTTTGCCTTTATCCTTTTCTTCGTCTTTTTCTAAGTCTTATTCTTTAACCTTTCATTAGCAAGTTTTTGTTAATTTAATACCATGTGCATACACTCAAGAAGCACTTGTTTTAGCCCCAACCAATTCCGTTGCATCATGTTATTTCCGTGTGCAATTTCCGTTGAATTTGCCAATTTACTCCCAACCAAACAACCGCCGCTAAAGAAATTTCACTTCAATTACATTAAATGAAACGATAGGTGAGGTTAGTTTGAAATGGCTTGAGAGAGTGACTCCCCTTACACTTAGGCTAAGGTGAGGCCCATGGTGATACCTCTTAACATGGTATTTTGCTGAGTACTGGACATTCGCTTATGAGGTATTACACACTCTTCTCTTCTTCTTCGCATCTGCAGCTGCGACAGTAGTCTGGCGCGTTCACTTCCAATCTCGAGGCATGTATGCTGATTAGACCGTAACGTGTAGGAATTCTTGTAAGAATAGATACGTCGGTTCATTTTAACCCTAAAAGTACAGACGTGCGTGACAGATGTCGGATTGCGTTAAGAGCTTCGGTAGGGGAAGAGCAAAGAGCTCCGCTTATGCATAATTCCGCATTCCTTAGTACCATTTGAAATTGTTTTAGCGCTATGTGTTGTCTTACTAAGGGTAGGCCATCATACTAGGGTCCGTAGAATAGAATCGGGCGAACAATGGCAGTGTCGGCCCAGTGAACCATCTTAGGTGAGAAGTCCCACGATCGCCTTTTTACATGTGAAGAGCGCTGTGTGGTGGCTTTCTTGATGCGTTCCATTGTGTTGTCAGAGCAGTTTGCGGTCAAAACTTACTCCAAGATACTTGGCAGTACGTTGAAATTCTAGGCTTGAGCCATCGAGTTTAGGGGATGTAAGAACTGGTACTTTGTATAGTCTGCTAAAAAGGACTAGCTCAGTTTTAGCTGGGTTCACCTCATGACCGCAGTTTTTGGTGCAAGTAACGAGTGAAGCAAGAGCGGCTTTAGGAAACTTCCCCTGTACGATAACCGCAACATCACCGGCGTATGCGAGAACCCCATATCGAACCATGCCTCCATGCGCAGCAGCAGTCACCTATAAGAGTGGAGAGAGAACATCCCCCTGAGAGACCTGCGATTCGTATGTCCTCCACAATTCCGCGCTCATCTCCCAGCTGGTCAGCAATTGGTGGATGATTCTAACCAGAGTTTTCTCCACCGGCAAGTCCGTCAGAGCTCCTGGAATATCCAGGAATGCTACTAATGCAAATTCCTTTATTTCTTGCTATACCTCAATTTTTGAGACTAGCGAGTGGAGGGTAGAAGTTAAACAGAAATACATGAAATGAACTTAAATTTGGGGCTTATTTTGTTTTGTTTGAAATTTAATTAGGTATCTCTTCGATATTTCGATTGAATTTCGATTTTATCGTTGATTGTTTTTTTATAATCGTTATTTTTGAAACAATAAAAGTCACAAAAGTAAGATCAAATATGATACAACAAATCCAAAAACAACGATTATTTTTTTATCGAAAAATATAAAAGTATTAAATAGATATTTGGGATGATCTAAAAATAAAAATCCAAATAACGGTTATTTTCTATCCCTTATAAAAAAATACGGTTTAATCATTCACAGTTCAACAGTTTATGTATACATATGATGTAGATTAGGGTGCCCATCGAAAATGTTTTTTCTTTTTTTAATATTATTATTTTTTTCATATTATTAATATTAATTTTATTCGTTTTTGTGAGAAATATTGTTGCCTATTTTTATAAATTTTTTAGAGGTCATTTAGAGGATGTATGATATAAGTGGGCGGTGCCACCCCCATTTTCCTGAAATTTCCTGAAAAGCCACTTCATTGCTAAATAGCGATATATATCAATTTGAATAAATATTGATGAATTCCTTAGCCATAATGCTCAAAAAAGCTGAAAGTCCGGTACATAAACGATATAAATTCAGGGCCGTATTTAAAAAAAGTCGCCTAACTTCGACAATTTTTATGCGATTGCAATAAATGTGCTATCAGTTGATTTAAAAATAGATTTAATTGAAGACAGTACTCCATATTTTGAAATTGTAGAAATTATCGATGGTCAAAATTTAAAAAAATTAAGAGAAATATGGGTTTTTTTTTCAATTTACCCGATACAAAATCCCAACAAGCCAAGTCCGACAATCGAGTATTATATACCATTTTAAAGGTCTATATATTCTCTTCTCAGAAAAATCCATAAAAATATGCAACAATATTTTAAAAAAAAAAAAAAACATTTTCGATGGGCACCCTAATGTTCATATACTAGTTTTAACTACAATTTAACTACCGAAGGCATTGTAGTACCAATACACCTGCCCTAATGCTTAAAGACATTCAACACCAGAACTCCAGTTCCATCTGCGACCCTCAACTAGTAAATCTTCCTCTAAATAAACAAACGAATTTTCCGCCTTTCGCAAAACATTAGTAAACAACTCCTCGTCGGCGGAGATCGGTTATCACAAACATGAAAATGATACAAAAGAAAAGCAACCAAAAGGACTAAAGGATATACATACATATGTATATACCTGTTTACTCAACTAAGTACAACAGTAGCCAGGATCAACTAATTAAATCCGCCTCTCGAAAAGTAGCATAAATGCAAGCTAGGTAGCATTATTTTCTCATGCGCTAAGTAATCTACAACAGTAGCCGATAAAGATCGGATAAGTAATATAGAACAGACAGACAGACAGAGGCGCCGCCAACATTGCCACCAGCGTCGCAGTACACTTGCATACAAAATGAAATGAATAGATTATGATTTGATCTGCAAAATCGGATCAATGAGGAAGATGCAAGGCCGTCAGACCGGCTGTGTTTGTGTGCGCTTACTTGCGAGTGACCTGTCACTCAGCCACAATGTCCTTCTCTGTGGCCAGCCAACTAGTCTGCTAAGCTCTTTACCCGCTATTTGATTTGCTTGAAGATTCCAGTTCTTGCAGTGTAGGCGTTTACTATAATTATTAATTGTATACCGTTTTTTTTTTTCGTTTTCCTTTTAGTATTTTTGTTTTTGTGATCATATCAAAGGTTGAAGAATTATGTCCTATGTACTTCTTTGTAGTATATATTTTTCTGCAAATGGTTTTTTTACGCAGTTTTTTTTTGCACTCAGTCCTAATGCATTATTAAATGGTATATCCTTTTCGTTATAGAGAATATATTTCCCACTTTCCACTGATTTCCTTTTAGATTTTTTGTTTCTTTGCTGTTAAATGCGGTAAATGTAAACGATACTTTTTTTAAATAATTTGATTTTTTATGTGAAATCCTTTTGCGGCGAAATTCTTTAAGAATAAAAGCGGTTCATTCAAGTGTTCAGTTTGATTTTTATCAGCGAATGCAAGGTGTGCAGCTGTGG
>NW_016159919.1:0-74039 GCF_001687245.7 Rhagoletis zephyria | reverse complement strand
CCCTAAAAATAACAAATACAGTTGGAAAATTGTTTCTATCTAAATTGGGCTACGTGGCACTTTAGTTATTCTTAGCTTTACCATTTATGTATTTCAACGGTTGGAAATAAAAATGTATGCAACCGTAAATTCTAACTCCAAATATAAATTTCATCCTAATGTAATCAATTTCTTTGTTTGTTGCTATCTTAATGTGCATCGAATGTCTACTAGCAACTTGTAACGCCATGAAAATGCTAAATCTAATGCTAAGCAGCAACATGTTGCTCGCACACCAAATTATTTATGCAAATGCGAATTCGTGGCAACGGCAAACTAGCTTCGCTAAACCTTATCTACTCCAAACATAGTTTTAGGTATAAAGCAACAAAAAATTACAGCGTACTAAAATAGCACACCGCCCCCACTGGCCCGCAGCAATAACTGCATATGCAGCAGGCTCAGTCAGTGTCGAATTCAGAATGTTTATTTTTTTTTTTTTGCCTTTTTTATCGAAGTAACGATGGTTGGGGGGAGGTAAAGATGCGCTGTCTGTCGCATTGAATTGCGGATTAAGGTTAAGCGTGTTTTATTGCACACTTTGTTTTATTAAATATATATACATATATATTTTTTGTTAAATTTATAAATTTTTTATTGAATTTAGTAACACGACAACTGCCTGCTGCACCTTAAAACAAATCAACGCCAAAACGATTACATCATTTACTCATTTATGGCAATACAAACACATACACACATACATATGTACATGTGTATGTATGTATGTATGTTTGTTTATAAAGAATATATAAAGGTATGTTCTTTTGTGTGGTCCTACCAGTCAGTTGGCTTGTTTTGTTGTCATACCTAGTCGTAGTCGTCGTTGACTTGGCCTGATCTGGTTTGGTTTTATTTGATTTTCTGCTGTCTTCATGTCTGTCTGCTTGTTGGCGTTCGAGTTGACATTTTCAAGATGCCAAATGTGCTGGCGAACTGGTAAGACGCCAACGTAAGCGACATGGATTGAATTTCAAATCGTGAAATATTTTCCTTTAGCATTAAAGAATTTTTGTGCCGAATCAGTGAATTATTTGTGGGTAGTTTTTGCAATAATTTTTACATAAATCTATTTTTCACATAAATTGTAAATATTTAGGAGGTGTGGGAAGAATTTATAGCAATTTTTTTTTTTTAATATACAAACATACATACATATGTATGCATTTACCACCTTTTGAGTGCATAAAAATACATTTTACATATTTTTAATTTTTACTTCTTTTTTTTAGCTGTTTTACAGGGTCTTAAAATAGTACGTGTTTTGTTGGGAAACGATTGTTCTTATGTAAGAAGATGGATAAAGCTAAATGTCTAATAAACCTATATAGCGCATGCTTTCTGATAACTACTACTCGAGGGATTATATCTATGAGTTCGAAGTTAACCCTTCCAATCCCAATTTAAGTTGGTTGGGGCTAAAACTTTTTTGACGGCATAGTATTGTTGGCTAATCCTTAAATATAAGCTGGTATTTTAGTATAAAAAAATTGCGGAGTGTCGAAAATAGATTGCCGAATTCCGTTACGGAAAATTTTATGCCAAAGATGCACATCGCACTGGTAAGCCACTCTCTGGAAAAGTCGATGAAATAATACAAATGGCTGAGCAAGACCGGAGCGGAGGCTACTCAAAGAGATGGTGCTAAGCATTTTCTTCCATACGTATAAAGCATGCAGGAAATGTCAGCAAAAATATAGCAAATCAACCACATGAAACTTGCACTTTATTACACTAAAATTTTGGTGATTTTTTTTATAAATTTTACTTTTGCATTTTTTCATTTTAGTGAAACCCTTTAATTGTTTTCAACTAGTTTTTATTATGTAACATTTATAACCAGCAACAGCGGAATCGATTTTCTTTAAAACGATCATTCACTGCAATTTGCACCAAAAAAATTTGATATAAACAAATACAAATTCAAAGATCGGGCTCAACCACTCTCTTATAACTTTTATAAGCTTTCATTAAAAAAAAAATATTATTCGATTGAAAAATGAAGGCTCTAGACTATAAAAAAAAATGTAAAAACTTTTACAAATCCTTTGGTAATCATTCATATTTTGACTCCCTAAATGAATGCAATTGGTCTCATATTTTATATGGGGCAAACACTTTTTCGCAGTATTCAATGGTATAGAATTCTTGAATATCAATATTTTTCGATCAGGAAACTCTTTTTATTTTCAGGAGACTTCCAGTAATAATAATCAATTGTTTATTTCACCATTGTTTAATACTAAAGATTTTTATGGGGGAACCCATTGCATTTTTTTGTGGATTTTGGAGGACCTATAAATGACAGTTAGTAATAAGAAATTGTTAAATAAACCATCGAGTATTGTTCTTGGAAGTCTTTTATTGATTTTTAAGAATTCGATACCATTTCTACGAAAACGTGTTTCCCCTATATAAAAATACATGGAAAACTTCATGGGCTTTGAGGCAGTTTTAAATATCTTTTTTATACACAAAAAAATACGGGTATTCTTTTTTTCCTTTTGGAAAAATCCTATGAGATGAGAGCTTAACATTTTAAACTTTCCTTTCCGCATGCATTTTTTGAACCAAACCAATGTACGTACATGATTAAAATTGATTTTCCATAAATTTTCTTTTTTTAACAAAATTTACCCAACGATCCGAATGACCTTTCAATAAACGTTTCATTACGTTATCGCTGCATATACGAGTATGTATAAGTTTTTCCAATTTAAGCTTTTAACTTTTTAAAATAATGTAAAATTATACGGAAACCAGAGATGTATTTCCTGAAAACATACTCATCAAAAGTCACTAATTTTTAAACATCTTCCACCAGGTGACGGCCGGCAATTTTAATATTTTCCCCTATCTTAGTGAATTAGTATTGTACATGCATATATGTACATATATATTTCTTGGCAGTCCAAATTCTCTACACATTACCGATTGTTAGCGCATTAATAAGGAATTTCGCACATTTCAAAATCTGCGCTATAGGCTTATATGAAACTTCAAAAGCAAAAAAAGGTTCAATTCCGACGTCGCTAGTGTCAGCTGTTAGTGTGTCAACGGGCGCCAAATTATGTTTGAGTAATTTTATTTTCACCAAAGACAGCATTTGCGCCCACTTAGCAATTGATAGCAGGTAGAAATCAAAGGAGAAAGCGCCGCGCTTCCACATACATTCATAGGCACATAAAGCCAAACTAAAGACTTGAAGACTTGACAGCTGCTAAAGGAAAAATAAGAATACATTTTAGACATGCTTCAACGCGAAATGGGAATTTGACCAGCAGAATAAAAACTATTTATATTCATGTGTATACATGTAAGAAACCACATGCATATATGTATACAGTGGCGGCAGAAATAATAGACTCGCCTTACTTTGAAGAGTTTTGGCTATTATTCCATGGTTTATTTTATGTTTAATATTTTTTTTTATAAAAGCCTGGCGAGCCATACAACAAACACCATATAAATTTCCTTTTCAAATTTTTACAAAATAAAATTACATATAAAAATTCGACAAATCTTTACCAATATTTTAAACTTTTTATTCAGATTTTTTAGACAAATTTGCAGTTTTTTCAGAATTTTTAGAAAAATGTATGCAGCTTTGTAGCCCATTCAATTTTAGCATAATAAAGTGTAAGTTTTAAGTGGCCAGAAAATACCGTTGATTTTTGATTTTTTTTTTTTTTGTATTTTTCTTTAAATTCTGGATAAAAAGTTTGAAAACTTGGTGAAAATTTGTCCAATTTTTATAATTTTTGTAGCTTTTATAAAAAAAATATTAAACATAAAATAAACTAAATAAACATAGCCAAAATTCTGAAAAGTACGACGAGTCCATTATTTCTGCCGCCAGTGTACGTACTACCCAAAAATATTGTGCACAACGTAAAAAAGGCTAGAAAATATTGCACTTGAGTTTGCCATTTTCACCCTGATTAACCATTCAGAGAAAGTCGACAGCTGACAACTGACTTTCGTGCTTCCTATTTCCATTTTGATGGGCTCTGAAATTCCCAAGAAATTTCTGGCAACGGTGCTGGCGGCTACATTTTCATTTTTACAATTATTGCCACAATTAATTAATGACTGTCATATAAGCCCATTATAAACTAATGGAGTAACTGTGCATATTTGCAGCGAAACAAAAATAATAAAAACAAAGCAAAACAAAAAAAACGCACATTGCGCGCGAGACGTGTCACAAAAATCTTTGCCGTTGCCGTTGCCACTGCCAACCTCGCAGCCGCATGTCACATGCAACCAGGCGACAATTGAGGAAGAATCGTAAAAGGAGTTATGTGGTTGCATCACGAGTAGCGGATTTGCCTACTTTGCTGCCGTATAGGCTGGCAAGGCAAGCTGCCAACGTTGTGTTGTGGCACTTAAGTGCAATCAATGCGCATCATTTTAAATTTCATTTTATTTTTTTGAAATAAATTTTTACATACGTAGATATGTCTTGTGTTTTATTTTCCACGTTTCCAAGTTTTTATTATAGCTGCAACTATTTCCGTGTAATGATTATTGCAGCCAGCAAGAAAATCTTCACTTGAAAATTTCTATGCATATCATTAAATGCACGTGTGTGTGTTTTACCGCACCAAAAGTAAAGAAAACAAAACTATTTGTTATTGCGTTTATTGCAATATACATAGTGTGAACTTGCGCGTTTTCTAATAAAAGTAAAAACAAAAAAATGATTTCTTGCTATTGACTTCCTTGCATGCTTCTGTGATGCTGCCGTTCAACAAATTATTTCCTCAATTTTGGAAAACTAATAGCAGACGAAACAATCGCATAAAATGGTGTATGCTAGTCATTTAAATTTTACACCTTTTGATATTCGCCAATCGACGAAAATTTCTGCAAAGATTTCTATTACTTTCACTTGCAACTTATATTTTGATATTACATTTTGCAGACATTTAAAAACGGAAGATTTAAGACACAAACTTGTATATACTTACTTATGTACATACATATGTACTTATATGAATGAAAGTTGAGAGAAACTTACAACGAATAAATTATAAATAAAAATTTGCCTACTCACCGTGTTTCCAATTCCTCAAAGCGTTTTTGATTTTCTGGGCGATTGATTAATATTTGCAGCTGTTGATGCAACGCTTCAGCTGTGGACTCGGAATCGCAACGGTAGGCGTGTACGTGCAATGGACATTTTGTTGCCGGATTATAAAGCAACAAAACGCATGCAACGATGTCATCTGTTTGCACGGAGCTGGTTATGGCACTGTGTGGTATAAAATGTTTCGAAGAGCCCTATGTGGCAGTGGAATCAAATTGAAAATATTGCAAAGATATTAGAAATAAATTAGTGAGGAATTAACTAAAATTAAATTGAAAAACTAATGCCCGGTTGTTTCACCCAATTTTAAATTTATCAGCAACAATATTACCGAACAAAATTGTGTTATTTTAAATTTTAACAGTTGAATAAATTTAAAACTGATTGGTGAAACTGGGGATAGATGAAATAAAAAAATAAAATGCAAGAAATAGAAACGAATAAAATGAAATAAATTGAAATGAGATTAATTGAGGGATTAAGAGACGGTATATAAGAAACGAATAAGCGAAGAAAAAAATTAAACGAAATTAAAAAATAAAATAAAATGAAACAAGTCGAAACGAAATGGATCAAAATGAAATGAAACGCAATGGAATGAAGCAAACAGTAATAAAGCGAAATGTGAAGAAATGAAATTAATTGTGGGTGTCATAACTAGTCATATTATCACAATGTAATAAATTTTATAAAAATTAAAAATATTTTTAAGTGGTTCACAACAACCAAAAACTATTTTAAGCGTTTTGAATTTATGAAAATACGACGCTTATGGCACCTTGTGAATTCGAAATGAGATAATTCATATGTAAATATATTAAAAACTATTGCATAATTTAAAATTCTGTGACCATTTTCTTTTTAAGTAACTACATCTCTAGAAAATATTCAAAAAAGGAGCACTGGTATGCTCGAAGAACGTCACAACTTAACAAATGGAAAATGAGAGAAAAACGAGTTTAGCTAGATTTTTTTTTTGCATTGAGAAAATGAAAATAATTAAACAAATATTGGGTGATTTACAATGGAGTCTCACATTTATGGCATGGCAATTTTTTATGCATGAATGTATATTACAGAGGTACTGTTTTTCCATCGGAATTATGTTATTTTAAAACTTTCGCCAAAATATTACAGACAAATTTTAAGATTTACGTGGGCTAGGCTGATTTGAAAATACCTAAAGAATTTTTTTTTATAAATAAAATTGGGTTTAAAAAATATTTTTCCAAAAAATTATCTCAGATGATAGAACAGTTAAAGCTTAAAGGATATTAACATTTAAATATTGCGCAATACTCAGAGCTACCATTGTGATTTCTTTCAATTTTGTTTTGGCATATTTTCAAAAACTATTTTTTTTTATCAAAAAGTTTGTATGTGAAAAAATTACAAAAAATTTGTATGTGAAAAATTTTTCAAGAACAAAAATGTTTTAAATATCTCGTTTTATAGAGAATTTTGATGTATGTATGTATGACTTTTTTTCAAATTTTTACCTCGTCCCGTTGTAGAGATATTTGGAAAACTATTAAATCGATTTGTTTTTGTTTTTGTGTTGGAAAGTTTTGAAAAATGTATTAATCAAGCTCAAATTTCATGAAGTGTGAACCCCGTCCACATTGGTATGGAATGCCCCATATACATATGTTTGTTCCAACTAAATGCTAACCTTATATACATACATAAACACATACTATATTCAAATTTTTTTAATTTTTCTATTTCAAAAAAAAAAACAAAGTAATAATGATTACCCTCTCTTTTTATTTTCCATCACCAACTCAAACTCATTTATTAATTTCTATAAAAAAAAATCTTCCTTTCATATTATTGTATGCTCCATCGACTCACCTGTAATATCTTAATACCCTTGTGAGAGACCTGCAGCGTCACCTTGAGTGGCTCTTGTCCGCGTGACCGATCAATCAGATACGGCAGCACTGAATTGATGACACGAGTACCGCGCAAACCTTTCGCCTCCTCGGCGCCCAAAAACCAAACATAATACGATGCCTTCTGTACGTCACGTCGCAGGCGTAGTGCCATTTTTTGCGCTTTTTACTGTAATCTTGGGACTTCGCCAAATCTCAACAAGCAACAAATATTAAACTTTACTAACTCCAGGCTGACTTGACTGGCTGGCAGGCTGGTGTGGTTTGTTTTAGAGCGTAGGTTGTTTTAGTTGGCTTGTAGATTACCCGTTACTTTTTTTAAATAAAATTTAAATTTTTTTTTTTATTTTAGTGAGCTTCTGTGTTTATGTGGCAGTAAGTTTTTAGGTTAAATGTAAAAATTTCAATTTACATCAGTTTTAAGTCGCTGAAAATAGAAGAAGGAAATACAAATTAGACTGATTAAATATATCGTAAAAAAAATGTTTAGTTTGTATATATAATTTGTCTGTAATAAGTACTTCATACAATTTCGCCGAAAAGTCAAATTTTATTGCGATGGGTTTCTTTTTATATTTGCAAGTTCATGATTATTTTGTGGTTTTTATTATCAAAAAAATTTAATCCCGAAAATAACGACTTTGTTTTATATTATATTTTTAACTATCCGATATATAATGGTATAAGTAGATACAAAAAGCTGTTATATAATACGAATAAATATAAGACATTGCAACCCAATGAATAAATAAGTAGTTTTTTTTTTTAACCATCCACAAAACAGCGCGTGCAGAAAACAACATTCACACTACCTGGCATCCATTGTACTGTTTTCATGTACTTTGAATCTGTTTTTAATCTGCACGATTTACGAACAAAGCTAAGCAGATTGTTGGGTGTCAAATTAACACCCTCATTGCGAGAGTCGTGTCGAATGCAAGTCGTTTTTCGAGAGTCGAATCGTATGGAAAATTTCACGTCATTGCCTAAAATTTCCACTCGACTAGTGTATTAAAACGGAACAAACTTGGCAGCACTGTATAGTTTTCGACAAATTTCGTCGTTTACTTTTTTCAGCACGACAGTAAACAATGCCAATGTTGTCGAGTCTTACAATTTAGCCTAATTTACGACTTACGCAATGAGGCTGTAAGTCTAATTCTTAGTTCTAATTTTTTTGCCATATCCAGTAAAAATAGAAAGTTTGAAGTGAAACATGCAGCATTCGTAATTTTGAAAGTAATACATATGCACATTAGAGTGGTCTAAAAAAATGTAAAGTCGAAATTTTAAAACAAAAAAACAAAAAAACATTTAGAAGTCGCTCAAAGCACTCAAAGTTTTCCATGTATTTTATATGAAAAAAAACAACTTTTCATAGAAATGGTATAAGTAGACCTCTTGAAAATCAAATGATTATTGCAAACTTAAAATTACTAAAACTACATAACCCAAAGTATAAAGTCATATGTAATTTTTTCTCATAAACATTTAGGTCGTCGTACTTAATTTCATCTATTTATTATCCACTTTATGTTTTGCAATAAGAACTTTGATTTTTATTTAGCCACTTCTAGGGCATTTAAAAATTTATTTGTTCATTTATCTGTGTTTTTATTCACGTTTTCACTGCGCTTTAAGCGTTGCGAAAAAATTATTCACACACACATCGAAAGACTTAAGACACAAACTTCATAGAAGGAAGCCACACAGGAAAATTAAGAGGCACAAATCCAAACGCCTAAACATACATACATACACATGTATGCTTTACACAAATTTTACAACACTGAGAAATCAACATTTCAATCATGTAGATTCGACATTTATTTGTATGCAATTCTTTTCCTGTCATCAACACTTAAATAGTTAAATATTTTATTGGCACACATGCATACATACATACATACTATGTATCTAATAAGCATAAAACAGCACACAACTGCTTCAACGTAAATGTGTATCACTGGAAAAAGCTTCTATGTAAACTTCAATATGTATACAGTTGTGGTGAGCTGATTAAGTCAAGTGACATTTTGACTAGTTTTGGCTATTTTTTTTTTTTTGTTTAAGTAATGTTTATATTTCTTTTTATAAAAGTTTAGCACTTTACCTAACCAGCGCCACATAAATCCACATTTCAAACTTCTTGCAAAACATATGAAAATTCAACAAAACTTTGACATTTGCACACAAAATCTTTAAACCTTTTATTTAGAATTTAAAAAAAAATTTGGGCATGTAGTTCTATAGCTCATTAAATTTTAGTAATTTAAAGTGCAAATTTCAAGACGCTTGAAAATCGCGTTGATTTTTAGTAATTTTTTTTTTGCTGATGGTGCTTGTCCATTTTTTATATTGAGCTATTAGTACAAAATAAAAAAATTGGGATGCCAATTTTACGCAAATGCCCAATCATCTGACACTGCCTTTAGCACGCCTTGTAAATCCCCAATTCGAATCAGCTTCAAGCTATCCACGTAATAATAACCAACAAATTATACGAGTATGATGATTATTCTTTTGGGTTTATCGGCTGCGTACGTACGTACATACAATCGTTTGAATAGGTCACATAATTAAAAAACGCGGACGTAGTACAAATAAATATTAAAAGAACTTAAAACACTGAAAGACTAAAACGTGAATTGGTGTAATTTTTTGTAAACATATTGGCTTTTAACAGTTGGCGCTGCAACGTACCACTGCTACTGGCGCATAAAATTTAAAGAAATTACACCCGAAAGGTAGAACAAATTGATTTATTAGTGGTTTTATAACAAGAACACTAAGACAGAATACAAACACTAGCACAAAGGGTTATAATCGTGCAGTCGAGCTTTGAAAATACATAGTAATCATTTTCGACAGTCACATTATAACTTTTTCTAAAAGTTTATACGCGACTCGAATAAAAGAGTTAAAGAAATTCCATTGGCTATTTAATTATGCGATACATTAAATTTACGATTTCTTTTTCTTTGTTTCAATGCCAAACGCTGACAGTCACACGCGCGCACTTTTACTAGTATTTATTTAGTATGCAACAAACAACACGAAACTTTGTATCGATTTACTAATGTACACGCCGCTGCCGCGCTTGTGTGCATTTCGTTTGACCAGCAAGCAGCTAACAGACGTTGTACAAAGCGAGCACTCGCCAAGCATGTCTCGATCGTAGCACGCCAAGTGATTAACTGTGGTGATTTCGATAGATTTTTGGGTGGTTTACCGCTTTGATGATGGCAGTGGTGCTCAGTAAAAAACAACAAAAACAAATCGTAAGACAGCCAAACAACCAGTATTACCTGCCAATACTGCCCACAAGTGGCAAAGAGTGCGACTATTGCGTATGCGTGAGCGCGTCAGTCGATCTCGACACTCAATTCAATCGTTGGCTGAAGAGGAAAAAATAGTTTTGTTAAATTTGTTTAAGCATCGATCTCACCGCGCCAAAGCGCTAGCGTAGTTGGAAAAAAAAAATAACAAGCAACCAATACTAAACATACAGACACATATGCATATGGCATGCATGTTCATCCATTGGCTCCCGAGTTGCGCTTGGTGGTGAAGAAAGCTGAAAGTGGATTGCTTGTAGATTTTTGTCTTTTTTTGTTGTTGTTTTTGATTGAATTTTGTTGCGGCTCCTCGCCTTTTTCGGTGGAATTTTTGTTGAAACTAAAAGTTGTCGTCGCTTGGTCAGTGGCCACTCAGCACTCAACACTCAACACACTACACAACAACTACAACTTTTTTGGTTGATGCTGTTTTATGATAATTTCTGAACAGCACAACATTTTGCATGCAGTTAGTGGTGCACGAGGGCTGCAGGCAGTGTGTGAAGTTTTGTTCGCCAGCATGTGGTAAATTGCAAATAAAGAGTGCCTTGTACGCCCACCTGCGTGATTATTTGCTGTTTACTTGTGGTCATGACAAATTTTCCACAACAGTTTTTTTTTTGTGGAATTTTTTGTTGTAAATTTTGCAAGTAGTTAAATATTTAACGATCGGAGTAATGAGCTTGCTTGTGTGAAAGTGGCGATTTTTGTAAAATTTCCGGTCCCTTGTTTTAAAGAAGAAATTTATAATTAATTTGAAAACAGAAAGCAATCAAGAGGTTAAAAAAAGGATTTGTGTACCTTTTTAGGTGGAACTATACTAAAATATAGATTTGATAATATAAATAATAAGTACGGCTAACTATTTCTTCTCTCGGAAAATGAGCTAAATATTATCGGAGACAATTATGTAGTCATGCATCAATTTTGATAGTTAAATTATTATTGAAGTGAAACATTGGCAAATTCAACGGAAATTGCACACGGAAATGGTGCAACGGAAATGGTTAGGGCCGAGTGTATGCACATGGTATGGGTAAAGATAAAGGCAGAAAATGAAGATCAAAGTAAATTTAAACACTTTACTTTTAAAAGAGATGAGGATGAGGATACCGATATAAGTAAAGATGAAGATAGAGGAAGAAAGATTAAAATAAAGGTAATTTATAGAGAAAAGGATATAGATGGAGACACAGAGACTCAATCTGTGAAATATTTTGGGATTTTATAGATTTTCGGGATTCTTGGGACTTATCGATATAATAATCTATATTTTTATTACTTTTGTTATCGATATTTTTATCGATTTTGTAATAATTATTTTTAACGATTATGTTATCGATATTGTTATTGGTTTTGTTGTGGATATTGTTATAGATTTTGTTGTCGATATTTTTTTTGTTATTGGTTTTGTTGGGGATATTGTTATAGGTTTTGTTATCGATATTTTTATCGAATTTGTTATCGACATTTTTATCGATACTGTTTCGATTTTTCATCGATTATTTATCGATTTTTTAATCGATATTTTTATCGAATTTGTGATCGATATTATTATCGATATTTTGATCGATTTTCTATTATATTTTGCTACCAATATTCCTATCGATTTTGCTATCGAAATTTTGTTGGATGTTACTATCGATTTTGTTATCGGTAGAGTATAAAGCTAAAAATGAAGATAAAGGAAAACACAATAAGAGAGGTGTAATTAGAACAAACAGGAGTAGATGTGGGGATCTAGATAGAAGAGACAAAAAATATAAACTTAAGCAAGAGCAGATGTATGTATGTACATATGTACATATTTTTTTGTTATGATACAAAATAGATATGTAACGTAAGTTTCACTTCTCCAGTGTGGCCCAGGCGCACTTACTTTTTTTTTAATAAATCTTCAAAGTTTATCTAGGTATGTACATCATTCTAATACAAAAAAATCACTCCACAGTTTGCTTACATTTTTTTCTCACGTTGTTGTGACAATTTTAGTTTTCTTTTGAACGTACAATTTTTGGCTATTTTTATTCTGATTAATTAATGTTTGAGGAAATTATAGCTCACAATCCAGCAAAACGCCTGGAAGTCATAATTTCAAAATTCGACAAAGTGTTATCAAAATTTCAAACTTTTTAATCAGAATTTTTAGAAAAGTTGTTGGTGTGCAGTTTTGTAGCTAGTAAGAGATAAACCGTTGATTTTTGGATTTTTTTTCTTGCTGAAGGTGTCGTTCATTTTGTTGAAATTCGTCGGAGATTTGAAAAAACAAGATTGTCAATTTTTTTTTTTCATCCAGTCTAGGATAAATATTACTTTAAATTGTTTCAAGCTCCGCCGCCTATTCGAAAGATAAATTTATTTGTTTTGTGTCTTCTTCTTAACTGATTTTCATGCAATTAAAAGCTCAAGTCTTATCAAATCATTTCACACTCTCAAAATTTTCTATGCCACTTTGATGATTGCTTTAATTAACGGTTTGGTGTTTAAGTTCGCCTGCCATGCATGAAAATCATTGAAAAATCTTACAAATAAAGTATTGTAAAGAATAGTAAATATATGCGACTTAAAAATTTCACCTGTCGGCATTAATTAGCACAAAAGCAAGCAACTGTCAAACCAAAAACTTAAAAAAAATAATCATGAAACCGATTATTAAACCAAATAAATAGCGAAAAAATGCCACGCAGCGCAGTTTGGAGTGTCTGGCTTTGTGAGCTTAGCGCTAAATTTAACGTCGCTCTATGTATAATCATCTGCCTTAATTTTAACAAAATTTGTTTTTTTTTTTAGCGATTCAACTAAGCCGGATAGCAACTGTGTATTGCTTGCGACAACGAAGATTTCTTTTATGGAAATCAGTGAATGAATGCATTCTGCATTGAAGTGATTGAATGAGTGCATTATTCATCGCCAATATACATATACATACACATATATTTTGCTTTTGTTTCACTACCCACTTTTACTGTGGCGCAGAAAATCAAAATCGGTTAAACGCGTTCGCAAGCAGCTTTCTGCTTTCCGCTGGGTGTTGACTTCTTTAAGTCTTTTTTTCTGTAATCTCTCGCATTTAGCAAACCACGCTTCTGCTAGCCAACCTGTCGTGGTGCCTGAGCGCTGCTATCTCAAATGACGACGAGTTAAGCTTGTAGCCGCTCAACAAACAAGCTGCTGGCGGAGCGTACAAAGCTGCCGCACCCAAAAATCAAATTGTATGCGAAAGAAATTAGGCGCCGAAATGCTGATTAATGTATTTATAGTCGTATGTATGTTTGCGCAGTATGTGTGCTAAAGGAAAGCGGATAAGTGATGGGAAAATGCATTCCTCTTTCATATGCATACATACGTATGTACATATGTATATATGGTTGTAAATTTTGCAAATGCATGCACGCTTTTAGGTCGCAAAAAAGATGCTAAGCCACCTCTGCTGACAGGTTTAAGTTGGTTGCAGCAGCAGCAGCTTAATCTTGCCACCACTGCCAGCCGGTGTCACATCACTTTTTTTGTACTAACAACGCTTGATAACGTTCATTCGAAAGCGCCCGAAGCTTACTTATTTTTTTTTTTAAATTAAAATAACTACAAATAAGTCAGTCAGTAGGAGCTTTGTGCGAAAGTGAACGAACGACTTACAATTTGCTGTTAATCATGTTTCCAAGACGTTTTTTTTTCTTGTTGATTTAGATTTTTTATCGGACACAACTAGTGCATGACTTTCATAAATTAGTAATATTAATAAAAATTAATAATAGTGCGGTGCGTATAAGCAGGACGGGTTTTGTGCGGGGTATGTCTCGATTTCTTCATTATGCTATTTAATGCAGCTAACAGTGGCCGATGAATTGCATGCATAGCAAATGATTGAAACACATAAGCTCACTTCAAAAAGTTCTGTGCTATCATCTGATCTGAAGGAAACGTAGTGACCCTCCGGGGTTGGGGATATTTTGCCCAAGCTCGCCTCAAATCTTCTCAACTAATTAAAAAAAAAAAAAAAAATAAGTGCGCCTGGGCCACACTCGAGACGTGAAAATTACGTTACATATCTAGTTTGTGTCATAACCAATATTTATACATAAATGGACAACAAATTCGATAAAACATCGATATCCAAATCGTTAAAAAATATCGATAACCAAATCGATAAAAAAATATCGATAAGTAAATCGATAAAAATATCGATAACAAAATCAATAAAAATATCGATAACAAAATCGATAAAAAGTATCGATAAATAATATCGGTAAATAATCCGAATAAAAATATAGATAAAAATATCGGTAGCAAAATCGACAACAAAATCGATAAAAAGTAACGATAACAAAATCGATAAAAATATCGATATTCAAATCGATAAAAAATATAGAAAAAAATCTATCAATAATCTGATTAAAAATATCGATACCAAAATCGATAACAAAATCGATAACAAAATCGATAAAAATATCGATTATTATATCGATAAGTCCCGAGAATACTGAAAATCCCGAAACACCTCCCACGTTGCGTATCTGTCTCTATCTGTATCCTTTTCTTTATACATAATTACCTTTATTTTAATCTTACTTCCTCTATCTTTATCTTTACTTTTATCGGTATCCTCATCCTCATCTTTTTCTTAATATTTATCTCTGTTTTTACCTTTATGTTTATATTTTCTTCATCTACATATTCCCTTCGCCTTTGCCCTTTTATGAGTAAACTGTTTAAATTTACCTTCATCTTCATTTTTGCATTTATCTTTACACATCTTTGTTTTTGTTTTTATTTTTACCTTTGCATTTATCCTTTTCTTTATCTATGTACGTAGTCAGCTGTATTTTCATTCTTCTATTGGTCTTTTGCTAAGTCTTATTCTCTAACCGTTTATTAGCACGTTTTTGTTAAACTAATACCATTTGCATACATTTCAGAAGCACTTGATTCCGTCCCAACCGTGGCATTTTCAGAAGAGGCAAATAAGGCCTTTTACATTGAGAACTACGAAACTAAAAACAAACTAAAGAAGTAACTGATTTTACGGACTAAAATCCCCCATACATGGTTTTTGTATAATGAATTAGCCCCAAGGGTTAATTTTAGTAAGACTTATTCAAAAAAAAAATTACGCCCTTACTTGCTTCAGTATTATTTTAAGCAGCATGTACTTATGTATGTAGTATATTTATTGACTCTCAAGGCTTTAAACTCGATGAAGTATTTTTGTATGTACATATATAATAATACAACTAGCAACGGCGGCAGAGACAACAGCAATGGTGAACAAGTGAAGTTAGCCGCTATTGGCCTCTGGCAAACAAGCTTCATTGCTTCTGCCAGGCGTGTAATTCACTTGCGGAGGCTAGCCAAGGAGATGAGTAAGTGCCTGGCAGCACTGGTTTGTGGTTTTTGTCGCTTTGTATATGGAAATCGCTGAATTAGGTGCTGACTTTTCTTTTTTGCTTTTGCCAATGCTATCTACTCATGTTATTTGTTATTGTATTTTGGGTGGACTTTTTTCGTTTATTTTACCGCTGGCGTTTTGCTTATCTCTACTTGCGATCCATGTCAGGTATGTATGTACACACTGTTTGTAATGAAAACTTGCAACATTTTACTGTAAAATTGTTGTGGTCCTACTTACTTTTTTATATATATTTTTTTTGTTGTGCAAGTCTCTGTTGAATGCAAAAATGACAAACACGAAAATTTTTTTTCAACTTATACAAGTTTCTCTCCAGAAGCAAAATATTTGCTATTTATCTTGTACTTTTATTGCGAAAATATCTATGTATTCAAGACGGCTGTATGTATGATATTAAGCTGATGCTGCTTTTAAATGTTTCTTTTTTATATCAGCTAGTAGTTATCGGTAATTAAATTGAAAAATAGCTCTGTCGGTTGGGTAGTGAAATTTTAATACCATGCCATTAGGTCAGCGGGTAAATGGTTTGTGCCTTCAATGAAGGGTTAAATGTGACAAGGTTGGGATGTGCAGTTTCATTGGCAATTATGTTTTGATTGCCAGCTAATCGGTGGGAAAATTTTGAAAATATGAATTTGAATAAAGCAAAGGAAAATATGTCGTTCAAGGGCAAGAGATCATCAGATTGTGGGAAAAACGGTATACAACTTTTTTTTTTGTGAACTTAGCGCATGAATTGATCTTTACCAGATTATGACCTATATACTTCATCGAATATTAGCAAAATTTTTATTTATTTTTAATTCAGATTATGTGACAATGCCGAAATTAACACCATCTGAGTTAAGTGTTGACCAGCAAATTTAACAATCGCGGGAAATTTTCCCATAGTTAAGGTCGCCTTAACCGACTTTAAACTAATTGCAGCAAAAAAGGCGCTATCAAATTTTATATGATTCGTAAAAACAAAAATATTCGAGATATGTTTTTTTTTGGGAATCTAAAAAAAATGTTTTCACGAAAAGTGATTCTGGTAAGAAATGCAATTGAATCTAATTAATTATCGAATATCCAACCCGGACGCAAATTTTTTTCTCGGTGAATAGATGTATTCAAAAAATTTAAACTGAAATAATTTTTCTTATTTTCGATTCCAAGCCATTTTCCCCGCTGCTATTGGTAATTTGACCATTTTTTTTTTTGCAAAAATTAATTATGACCAAACAAGTAGATTAGTTAAAGAAAGATTTTTTTTATAATTTTTTTTTTTAAGATTTTTTTATTGATTGGCATAATTTCCCACATTTCGGCAAAAAAAAAATCTTAACCTTTGAGGATCCATGGGTCTAAAAAAGTCACTTTTTAATTTTTGTTTTTATTGAACGCGTTTGTTTTCTTTAATACAATTATTTGGACAAAAAATGCCACATAGCTATAAAAACTGTATAAACAGTTTCCATTTTCGAAAAATATTGCCAAATTGCACCAATTTCAATTGAAACCCGCAAAGTTTTGAATATCCTAATTTATCTGCTGAAAAGTTAAAAGGGGCAGCCTTTACAGCATAAAAATGTTAAACAGCCTTTTGGTTCCTCTCTTATTGTGTTCTGCCCTCCAAATGGTAAATAGTTCATTAGTGATAGTATCAAGAATGCTTACAAAAAAAGAAATTTTCTCAGCAATTGAAAAAAGCTACATGAAATTTAATAATTTAACTCAAAACTCTTTATTTTTTTATACGTTTTTTAAAAACTAAACACGGCTGAAAAGGGCCAACCTTTTTCTTGAAAGCTTTTTCAATTATCATTTAAATAATAATATTAAAGGTATGTATTTTTCTACCCAAAAAAAAAAAAAAAAAAATACCAGTTATAGTATCTACTTACTTTTTATGCTTTATATTTTCGTTAATTTTTTAGACAATTTTTAACTTGTTATGGTTGTTTGGAAATGGCTAAAAAACACAAAACAAAATCGATTCCAATATTTCACTTACAGATACGGACTTTGACCCCCTGCTAACCAGTTGCCGTTCACTTTTAGCAAAAACAAAAGACACCATTATTTGGTTTGAATTTTTTTTTATCAAACACCAAGGACACAAAAAATGATAAAATTACACTTAGTGCGCTGTGTAATTGTGTAATGGCCTCTAGGAAAACGACTTATACACTGAGAAAAGAGTTTAGTTACGTCAACTAAATATGTTTTTATCAACACATGATTTGGTTATAGTTACATTATTTGTTTATAGTTACCAAATCATGTGTTGAGAGGAATATATTTGGCTGACTTTTTTCTGAGTGTATCACAATTTTGACAAGATATTTTATCTGAATCCTAAATGCCGATATTATAGCAATAGTATTATAACAAGAGAATTTCTTAGGAAGCTCTTAAATTTATTTGAGGAATGGGAAATATTTGTATAGTTATATTTTTTGTGTTTCTTGATGTGAACAACTTCACACACACACACTTAAAGTTCGCTTCTCAAGTCTTTCATTTGTTTAGATCAAATCATACACAACACACTTGCCCAGTATTGGTTTAGATTCCGTTACCAATTTCAACTTTTATATCTACATACATACTTTATATTCCCTCTATACATATATGCAGATGCACATCTGGATACTCTCACAAAAATACATACACAGGAAGCACATCAATAAAAAAATGATTAATTTTCAATTTTCATTGCCTCATAGCAAAATAAATCTACTACAGGTTTCGTGCTGCCAATCAAACCACAAATCGAATATCGAATATGGACTGAAACTGGTGAGCTTACAAAAAAAAAAAGCCGACAGAATGGCACAATAACTAGTAGACTAATCACTGAGAAAACTTCTGATTGTTGCACATACCCCAGACCAACTTGAATGATTAATAATAATACGAATGACTGACAGCTGGTTGGTGAACTGCCAGTCAACCTGACTGCGTATGCTGCAGTAAACCACATTTGGTGTTGATGCTTACGTACTTATGACTGTAAATGCATTGAAAAAGACGAGAGAATACTAAAAATTCAATACACCTGAGAATAGCGAAAGAGAAATGCGAAAGTTGTTGCTGCTGCAGCTGCAAACCGGCAAAAGGTTTGGCGGAATTTCATTGATAAATACACATTGAACAACTAGGCTAAAGACTCGAGTAGTAAGTAGGTATGTATGTATGTATAACTGGCAGCAAAACTTACACATTCATTCATTCGATTCATAATTCATGGCTGCGCAGCAAAATAGATAATAATAATTGAAAATACGTACATATAGAAAAATCACCAGAGAAGTAAGCAACAAGTTCAGTGCATCAAAGGAAAGTCGGCAATTGTGACAGCTCTGTGTTGGTGTTGTCTGGCTGCTTGCCTGGTTGCTTGCCGGTACTCTGCTTGTGGTCTGGAGCAGCTAAGGCATTGTGCAACATTGAACAACACAGCACAGCACCTGCAGAATGGAACAAGTACATGCAAGTAAAGCTGCTGCCATGGGGAAAAGTGAACCAATTGAATTGACTGCAATTCAGTGCAAACTCAGCCAGCCGATATTGTGTCGCCGCAATTTCATGCAATTCTAGGTTGCTCGCATGCCACACTCAACTCTGAGTAGCACTGCTGTTGACGCATTTCACACAATACAAGAAATTTCAATTAGCCAACACAAGATGCAAGACGGTTTTTTTTTTGCTTTTAAGTTTTAATATTTTCTTAGTCTGCTTGTCAACTTTCATTGCAAGCCTAGGTGTGTGTGTGTGTATAAGTACTTGCCATGCGGCTTTGTGGTTTAGAAATTCCACTTTGTGACATCTAAATTTATTAATTTTTTCTTCTGCATGTGCAACCTGTTATTTTTGGAATATTTATAATATCCACTACTGGTGAAAAGATACAATTTGGCAGCGACAAAAAAATATGGAAATGCCACTGTATTAATGCAAATCAAAAAATAATGATAATGTTACGTGCCAGATGCCGACTTTAAGAACAAATATTTATGAGAGTTATGACAACTTTTGAAAGCGGTATTATTAAATAAAATAAATCAATTTATTGAGATGAGCTGTTTTCCTTCACATATGTATCACTTTTTCAACACTGTCAAAGATTTTTGTACTTTAATGTAACTTAACCTTCGCCTAACTTATCGAACCCGAACATGCGAATTTATCATGTCGGCCTTGAATTCTAGGGCGCGCTGTGGGTAAAAAGATAGCACTGCTGCCTCTTTACGCTAAATACTAGTGTCACTCGGCACATTGAGACGATTGGAGACGATCAATATATAAGGACAGCTCTAAAGAAAAGCGAAAAATTCATATAAATTGACGCACATGAAATGGAAAATAAATTTTCTTCAATCAAAATTTCTCAAATCAGCTCTCTAGAAAAAAAAAATGCAAGAATATTTATTTCTTTAAGAAAATTCACAGCAAAAGCAAAGTACTTTTTTAACCAACAGTAATAAGGAAAAGTTTTTCTTGTGATTTTTCTTGAGAGCTGCAAACAGCTCTATAACTCCAGGTCAATGCTATTTGTTTTCGAGCGATATTTTTATAAGGAGGATTTGCAAGGGGATATTTTATATGGACTACATATCATTGCCAGCTAAAACCATAGTCGTAGAAATTTTGAGGTCGTTTTTGAGGGTATTTTTCCCAGGAAAGTGCAGAAATATACCATCGGAACTTAATGGTGTATTGAATTTTAACAGCATCAAAGCTCACGCCCTTAACTCGCGCCTGCTGGTACGGCGCTCTGTGAAAATATGAACGCGGAGCACAAGCAAACTCCTTCTCTTCTACACAGAAAAAAAAAGTTTTCTGAGGGAGATCGCTGGCCAGAGTGTCTGAATTATGAGAGCCCCTGCGCATATTTCCCTCAGAAAACGGTCACCGATGCAGCACATTTCAGTGATACGGAATGGATCGCGGAAGTCGCTGACTTGTATGTCACATTCAATCCGCTCAAAGAATTCAATTGCTCACTTCAAGGGCAAATAACAATTCAATACAAGTTGATCGATAAAGTAGCTGCACTTAGAGCCAAATTGGGTTTGTGGAAACGGCACGTGAAACGGCGTATATTTGACAAGTTTCAAATATTCGCGGAGATTTTGAAAGATTTAGTAGTAGTAGTAAAAGTTTAATCGCTACTTCACAACCATAAAGCCATGTAATGGATATGCGACCCATTTGTTACGGAAAAAGCAATAAGAATTAAGGCGAACTTAGCACAGTGCATAGGCAACGGGCTGAGTCAGATGGGGTCGTTGGATCGAATCCCACTGAAAGAAGTCTGATCAGGAAATGTGGTGATTTCCGAAATAGCTATGACTTCTACCTTTTTTCCAAATTATTGTTGCTTTTCCACAATAGTTTTTCATTAAAAAACGACCTCAAGCTCAATAAAAATTGTTGAATATAATTGTTGTAAGGTCATAAATAAAAAAAAAAAACAAAACAAAAAAAAATTAAAAATATTTAAAAATTTAAGCTTCTTCTGTTTTCGTTTTATGCATTAGCATTAAATTTCTTCGAAGCCATTATAAGTATACATATTAATTTATTTTTATTTTCATTGAAAAAACTAAACAAGGGAAGCCCCTACCAACTTACGGCGCCTCCTATTGGCAAATAGTTTTTTTTATGTAAACCTTTTTAATGGTACAATTACACACGAGTGTTCATCATTGCCTGCCGAGCAGCGACCGCTTTAAAAATATGCTTTTATGTTTTCGGTGCAGATGTGATCAGATATCGAACCTGAATGCTAGTAAAAACTTATCTCTAACTATTTTTGGTATTGATTACTTTCGTTTAATTTGCCACAATTCATTTGCCATAAATGTAGTTTTATTTAAGCGCTAAACATCAAGCAAAACCAAAAAAAAAAAAACTTAAACAACAAACTTGTCAACCAACTAATTAAAATGCCTTAAGCCACAAATTGCATAAAAATCATAATGGAAACTTGCTCGCCCAAAGCATACTCGGCTTTATCAAAATATCTAGCAGCAGCTGCAGCTGTTGCATTATTATTTATTAATTTCTCATAAAAATTTCGATGACCGCATTTTTCAGCAGCATTAAAATTGTTGTGGTTACAGGCATGTTGGTCTTTGTTTTTGTATTTTGCTATAGTTTTATAATATTGATTGAACACCAGCAGTATGTTTTGTGCAATAGAGCAAGCGAGCAAGCAAGTAAGTAAGCTAAGGCTAAAAAGCAATTCATATTTAATAGCGAAGAAATTCATAAGCGGCAATCAAGTGAAAGTGTTTAAACGTGTTTGATATTTTGTCAATTCCATGTGTGTTCGGTTTTGTTTTCATATTTGCTTTTTTTTTGTGTGTTTTGCTTTTCGTTCCTTTGTTCAGTTATTTGTGATTTTTATTTTAGTATTAAAGTACTCAAGTGCACACACACACACACACACAGCAAATTTTGCGGCACCTCTTAGCCAAGTAAAAAGACACTTGACTCTTTGTTTGCTTACGCAAAGCTTTAATGATGATGAGTTTGAGTGGAACAATTATAGGCGTAAATGGTAATTGCTTATTGGAAATTACTTGAGCTGCGTTGTGTTGTTGGCACATACGACAGTGATGTATGGATGTACCTATGAATAACGCACTTGAGTTATTGAGTAATTGTATATGGGCATGATGTTCATTATGGAAAATTTGCAAATAATTATAGCGCTTAACATAACTATACGACACCCACATATTTACGTAGTTTATTCTATAATAAAAATCTTATAAATGAGCGCCGAGGTTTTTACGATTTTATTTATTTATATTTTCCATACTTTTTTTTATAGAAATATAAATAGTCCATTCAACAGCAAAAACCACAAGAATCAATTTTTTTTTTAATTTCATAGAAAACTCGGGAATATGTAAGAAATTTTCATGAAAATTAAAAGTTTTAAGTAAAAGATTGTGTTCATACGTTATTTACATATTTATATGGCAGAATTGAAAAGTTGAAAATTTCTTGCATTTCCCAGAGTTCGGTATGAAATTAAAAAAACTTCGACTTTCGCTCGAAGAACCATTTGGCAACTAAAGTCTGAGAAACTTTCTGACAGAGACCGAAACGGGAACCAATCTTTTCTGAACTATTCGCGAAGAAATTTTTTCTCAGAGCGTTCCAATAGTTTGCAACGTTTGAATACTAAATTAATAAAAAAAAAAATAACTGAAAGATAATTTTGCAAATTAAGTCAACAAAAGACTTAAGACACGAACTTTTCTTGCGCAAAAATCGAAAAATTGTTCCATAAATGGACGATTCGCCGTAATGATAAACGAAGTTGAAATGATCCAGCTTTCTTAATGAAACGATTTTTCATTATCAAAACGTCAGCGTATACTTATTTTTGACCCTCACAGTAAATTAAGTTTCCAAACTCTGTACAAAAATTAAAAAGGATCAACAATGTTTTATTTAGAATTAAATAAAATGTGGTTATGCAGTTACATACATATATGTGAGTGTCGTATAGTTATGATAAGCACTATATGTATGAGTATGAGCATATGGGTTGCGACAGCGTAGCCAACGTGTGGGCGTAGTGATTTTTTTTTAAATTTGATTTCTACTAAATTCATGAAAAAGTCGGCATAATTAAATACAAATCTTCGCACAAAAAAAAAGACATTATAAGTAAGTTTGCGGTAATACGAGTATTTGCAAATGCACTTACCAATTATTTTATTGCGCTAAAATTGCTTCGAGTCAAATACTAATTTTTGGTGCTGCTAATTTGTATTGCATAGCAATAGTGTTCGTAACCTTGTTTGGTAATAAAGCGCTTAAAACGTGCGGTGATTTTGATTTTTTGAACTATCAACCCGTTTGCAATTATTAAATAGTATTGCGAATAAATAAAATATCAAAAAAACATAAACAGTAAATACGGCTGCCTACAGCTAGTGCGAATGGGCCTTTATTATCATAATTATTTCCTGAGCCACTTATAATAACCGTAAACAAATTTTGGTCCACTTTAAATTACTGTCTAATCACGCTCAAGGTTGTTTGCCACACATAAGCTGATTTAATTTGTTTTGTCAACAACCCTGCACTACAGCAAGTTCGTTGCTTAAGTCTTTTGTATATGCCGCCAAGTTCTTCGAAGTGTGTAGATATTAAATTTGATTTTTTTTTCTAAATTTACCAATTAAAATCAGCACCTGAAATAAACTAAAAGTTTTCACACATTTAACAATGGCAAAATGAACAATACGCTTCGCCGCCGTTTTTACAGCTGAACGAGTGCTTGGCTTACTTATTTTCACTGTTACTAGTTACTAGTACTACTGCTGAATTAATTAACTGAAAGAGAATAGAATCTGAATGCCAACGGAAGTCGAATTGTGGCAAGCTCGCATGAGCACTGAAAAGAACCACCTAAACTGCTTGTAATTAATGGGTGGCAGCAGCAACAAAACTAACACTTAGTTAATTGCGTATTAGTGCGCAAACAGACGGAAACGCTGACTTAGCAAAATGCGAATGGAGTAAGAGGCTATTCTAAAATTTTATATATTTTCCTTGTGCGCACGCGTTGTTTGATTTGAAATTTAGGCAGCTGCGCTGATTTTTAAAAAGCGTTTGTGTTAAGTATTTATTGCTGAGGTAAGCATACGTATTTTTTATATGTTAGCATACATATGCACCTATGCATGTACTTAAGTATGCACATAAAAATGTATCTTATTTGTTTCTTTGCTTAAGAATTAAATTAAAATGGTTGAATGTGTTTAGTGGCACACCTGTTCAGCGCATACTGAGCATTATTATATGTTCCATTTGTTATTCTTTGCTTCATTCTTTACGATCGTACACACAGTACATACTCGTAAGTACATATGTACATTGTTTCATTGCTAGTTGTACTCACATAAAATTCTTAAACAAGATTTTGGCATTCGCCGCTCTACTTTAGACATTAATCATCCTGTGGCTGGCATATGTGCACCGTAAGACACTAGGGGTATTCTCGAAATCTTGCAAAGTCGTTGCACGCAGTGTTGCCGTTGAGAATTTTCAGAAAGTCGCAAAAAAGGGGTAATTGACGAAGAAAAGGGTCACCATATTATTATTGCTCTTCTTTACTAGTAAAATAATAAATCTGTTGAATTTAAAAAGAAAATAGCGGGACAAGCTATGCACAAAACAGGGTTGCAAGCATACACATAAATCTAGTTGCCGCAAGGAGAAGAGTTGCATTTCCTTTGAAAGTTTTAAATGACGCATTTTTTCGTACAAATAGGAGGAAATATTTTTAATAGCATTGTTCTCATAACAATTCGTAAAAAAAAATCTCACAAAAGGGGCTAAAGTCGCACATAATTTTGGAAAAGGGTCAAAAAATCAAAATTTTCAAAAAGTCGGGTCAAAGAGAATTGGTGCTTAAAAAGGGTCAAATTACCACTTTAGTCGCACAACGGCAACACTAGTTGCACGTAGCATGGATTGCATAACTTGGAAACATCTAACAACAAAATACATGGGCAGCAGCATTTCCTGGACCGATGCACATATTTTGCAAAAAAGCATAGCAAGATAAATGCGACTCTGTGCTAGCCAGGGCTGCCAACTTGGCTCAAACCGTGCTATTTTTGGCCCTATTTTACTTCAAAACGCACTTAATTTTTCAATTTGACACAAAGTGCCAAAATGGCACTTTTGAAAAATAGTAGTATTCAAAACATTTTTGTGAAATCCTTTCCATGTATGTACTTCATTTTGTCAACTAAAATTTTATAATTTCTATAATGTATAGAACTGGTTTATCTTATTTTGGTATTGGACTTTTTTGTTTTAGGAATGTGTTTCTAATTTGAATGCTAAATGGGGGGAATTAAAAATAATGGCACCTTTTTTGGCATTTTTATTTTTCTATTTGGCACATTTTAGCACTTTTTTATCCTCAATATGGCACTTCATAGCTATGTAAGGTTGACAGCCCTGGTGCTAGCTGTTTTGTTCTTGGAATTGCTACATTGCTTTTTCGCATTCCAGTCATCTCGCTCACCTCACTTTTTTGTTGTATCTTGTTATTGTATTTGAAACAGAATTTCGCTGCTTGCTACCTATGCATGCAGCATGCTGCCACTTTGCAATGGGGTGCTCTCGTACTCTTCCAAAATTGGAATAGTATTTTTTGCATTTCGTGCAAGACTTCGAGAATACCCTTACTGTTTTTGTTGCATGCCAGTATGTTTATATGTAAATAGTACGTTTATGTTTTTGTGCAGCTGGTTATGCACAAATGTAAGTTTGTAAATGATCTTAACTTCTCGACTCGTTGTCTGACCGACAACAATTACTTCAGTTCATTACAAATTTTACAGTTCGTCGGTCGCGTGTTTGTTGAAAGAAATTTAATTTGCATGCTTTGGTAAAGTTTAGCCTAGTCAAGTAATTAAATTTTGTTTGAAATTCTCTAAAAAGCTTTGAAATTAAAATTTAATCGTTTAAGAAAAAAAAACAAATTTCGCATGAATCCGTGCACTTATCAATTTTTAATTCGGTTGTTTGATAAGCGGCGCAGTAACCGGAGGCAATACCAAAATTCTATACGTCCATTTTTTTTTTGAGATTTACATTATTTTGGACAAATCCTTGTTATGAATTTCAAAATAGTTTAGCCTGTGTCGGTCTTATTTGAATACTTATGTCGAGAAAAATTTTTGGATGTAAACATTTTTTTATTCACTTTCTAAAAACCGCTATAAAAACATAACATAAAAATTAAAAAAATCTAATATAAAATAAGAAAGTTATAGCAAAAAATGCGATTTAGCGGGTGCCTAAAAAAATTTTTTACACCCAACATTTTCTCTCGACATAAGTGTTTAAATAAAACTGACAAACGCTAAACTTTTGTTATTTCATACATATGTCGTGATACGGCTTAATGTATACATATATCCACCTTATGTTTTTTCACATCGACGTTTTATCGCTTGTTATAGTTGAACTGCATTGGCCGACCTAAATTGTGCTCATGCACGCCACAAGTTATGTGACTTAAATTCATTAGCTTGAAGTTATTTAGTTTGCTTTGTTTGTGATTGTAATTACATATTTGCTTTATTGCTACTAGTAAGCTATACATACAGTATCGGTCATATCTATAGCACGCCATTTCAAAGTGATATTGTGTGCAACTTATGTTTATTTATTTATTTTTGAGAATTTTCAATTAAAATATAGTTCTTTCTGTAACAAACCCCATATAAAAACAAGTTTAACAATTTGTAGAAAACTTCAAAAAAGTGTTTGAATTTTTCTGAATACACAGTTTTATAGCCCAACCAATTTTAGTCTGATAATGTGCAAGTTTCAAGTTGCTAAAAGTTACCGTTGATTTTTTAGAATTTTTTTCGCCAAAGGTGTTGCGGATTTCTTCCNAGTAGCCACTTGACATTTGCACATTATTAGACTAAAATTACAGTGGCTAAAAAACTGTGTACTCGAAAAAATTCTAACACTTCCGAGAAAAAAGTTTGAAACTTAGGTGAAAATTTGTTCCACTTTTTTCAAGTTTTCTACAAATTGTTAAACTTGAGTTTATATGGGGTTTGTTAGAGAAAGAACTGTATTTTAATTGAAAAATCTTAAAAATAAATAAATAAACATAAGTGGCACACAATATCACTTTGAAATGGCGTGCTATAGATATGACCGATACTGTACATATTTACAAAATTGTTGTTGACAGCTATTACAGCAACACTTTTGACGCTTGTTGTCTCATTTATGTATTCAGCTGGCACAGCTGATTATTGACGCTTTTGAGGGTAGAGAATAAAGTGCAAGAATAATAAGTGAGAATGTGAAAAAAAGATAAACAAAAAAAGGAACAGTCCAGCGCCTTCGTCTTGGTCTGCAGGCTGTATCGGAGATACAGCCGCTATATTTAAACGTAGAATACGTGGTATGGTTAAGAGCATATCCAAGTCAAAAACGAAATCACACACTAAGAAAAAAAGGGTTTTTCCAAAATTTTACAAATTTACATACTTCTAAGTGAAAAGAACTCAATGAGAATATAAGCGAAAGCCCTATTTTTATTTTTATTTTATACCATTGTTTTTTTCTACAGCTTCTGAGATTTAAAGATTTGAAATTTTGAACAGAAAAGATATTTATTGAAAAAAAATATCGATATCAAAATCGATAAAAATATCGATAACAAAATCGATAAATAATCTATAATAAAATCGATAACAAAATCGATTAAAGTGTCGATAACAAAATCGATAAAAATATCGATCATTATATCGATAAGTTCCGAAAATATCGATAGAAAAATAAATAACAAAATCGATCATTATATCGATAAGTTCCGAAAGTATCGATAACAAAATCGATAAAAATATCGATAACAAAACCGATGACAAAATCGATTAAAATGTCGATAACAAAATCGATAAAAATATCGATCATTATATCGATAAGTGAAAATATCGATAGCGAAATAAATAACAAAATCGATCATTATATCGATAAGTTCTGAAAATATCGATAACAAAATCTATAAAAATATCGATAACAAAATCGTTAGCAAAATCGATAACAAAATCGATAAAAATATCGATAACAAAACCAATAAAAATATCGATAACAAAATCGATAAAAATATCGATAACAAAATCGATAATAAAATCGATAACAAAATCGATAATAAAGAGATAACAAAATCGATAAAATTATCGATCATTATATCGATAAGTTCCAAAAATATTGATAGCAAAATCAATAACAATATCGATAAAAATTTCGATAACAAAATCGATAAAAAAACCAACAAAATATCGATTATATCGATAAGTCCCGAGAATCCCTAAAATCCCGATATAGTTCCGAGATTGAGTCTCTGTGCCTTTATCTATATCCTTTTCTCTACAACTACCTTTATTTTAATCTTTCTTCCTCTATCTTCATCTATACTTTTATCGGTATCCTCATCCGCATCTTTTTCTTTATACTTATCTTTGTTTTTATTTTTATGTTTATCATATTCTTCATATACATATTCCCCTTCACCTTTGCACTTATACATATAAGTAAAGTGTTTAAATTTACGTTGGTCTTCATGTTTGCCTTTATCTTTACTCAACTTTGTTTTTGTGTTTATTTTTACCTTGGCCTTTATCCTTTTCTTTATCTATGTACGTCCTCACCTTTACTTTTATTCTTGGATTGGACTTTTTCTAAATGTTGTTTCACTTCGAAAAGTCTTCGCGTATTATGCATACATGTGTTCATATATGTATGTACATATATAATATGTATGTACATATGTATGTATAGACATACATAGATTACTAAAAATAGAAACAGATCCACATTAACTGCAATCAACATATATACGTATGTATGTAACTATTTACATATGTACACACACGCGATTAGGTTATATGTAAATATTGCTCCATCTGTTTATCAAAAGCCGAAATACTTATGTACTCACGTACACATACATACTTTTTGCCTCCTTTCCTCACTTCCAACGCATGCACGTGTTTGCAAAACGATGACGAAGTGTTTTTGTACGGGAAATCATTTATGCCCATATATTTGAAACAAATAAACATACTTAGAAGATATCAACCAATACTTCCCATATACCAAACGAAAGGAAAACTCTTGAGTTGTTGATTAAAGAAAACAAAAACAAAATCATTCGAGCGGTTTTCGAGCATTTTGGTAATGAAAAAAATTTGCAAATTTTTTCAACAATTTTTTGCCTTAAAATGCTCAATATTTGTTAAATGTATATAAAATTTGTACCCGATAATATTTCTACTGCTCCAAAGAACCTACATCCCGAAAATGAAAGTTATATATGCCAATAATAAGTTGCTAGAGCACTTTAAAGGCTCAAAATTGACCCCAAAATAAGGCAATGTTTACCGTTGTTTTAACGACAGAAACCGAATTGGTTATTTACAAAAATGAATCTGTCGACAGGTTTGGAATTTTATCTTTGAAACGCCACACTTTTCTTTGAAATCGCTTTATTAGTTCTCGTGCAATAAGCGTTTTTGTGAAGCTCTAAAAATTACAACTACAACATTTGAACATAGCCCCCATACCTTAAGGTAAGACGTATTCTACGTCAAAACAACAAGCCGACTGTTAGTTAACTAAGTGTCAATGTTCTAAATTTTTAAAGTCATATGGTATGCGGTGTAGGCGTATAGGTAAATAAACTCTTGAAAAGGTCTGATGAGCTATAGAAGCCTTTACCTAGTAGGAAAAATGTGAGCATCGATGTTATTGTCGATTTGTAGTTATGCAACTATGTACTAGTTGCAAAATGATACCCAGAGGAAGCTTTAAAATTCAAGATATTTTTGTGAAAATATTACAACATTATGCCTATATTGAGTTGGAATGTTTTGGGTAAGAATAAATACGTATGTAATTTAAAAACACAAACAATATTTTTAGCCGCCTTCAGTTTTATAATAAGGATTTTTGTGGATCCCTTAAAAATAATTTTTTATTTTTAAAAAATATATGAAAATACGACATTTATGACCCGGGTCCTAAAATAAACTTTAAATATTCAAATTTTTATTTGTTCATCATTGTAAAATTCCTATTTTTCGATTTTTATTTTGTCGATCGAGAATAATCGTTAAATTTGGATTTTTATTTTTTCGATAATTTTTAATCGCTGTATTGGAGATTGCGGTTTTGTGATCTAAAAAATAAAATTTGAGAGTAACGGTTGTAATAAGAATCGAAAATAACGATGATAAAAAATAAAACTCATAAAATAACCATTAACTAAATTTGATCCGCAAAATAGAAATCCAATTTTAGCGGTCGTACAGTATTATAATAACTTGGAAAATCTCTAAAAAAAGCGGAAGCAGACCAAAAAACGACGAAGAAACGATATGTGTGCCATCGGCATTGTTATAAATACTGAAAACCCCGATAATAACTACTAATTACTAACTATGTCGATGCACATAACAATTAATCTGTCGATAAACACATCGATTGTGGATTGAAATACAAAACGTGTCGATAAAAAAAATATTTCCGTCGATATTTATGTTGATAAATATGCATATCGATATAAGTCGAAAGGCTGCTATCGCTATAAAGGCGATTAAACCCTGTTTGCATATTTGTATACTTCGTACATATGAATTACAAAACACACATTTAAAGGAAAAAATACCTTTTTTTATAAAAAAAATATTTCAGACAAAATAATACTAGTCGATTTTTAAAAAAATGGTACCGCTGTAAAGGGAGACCCTTTCTTCTGAAATGCATATTTGTATACTTCGTATATAAAAATTTGAGAAAAACACTTAAAAGGAAAAAATGCCATTTTTTTCTTATAAAAAATATTTAAAACAAAAAAAATTACTAATTGGTATTACTTTTTTTACTTATGACTCAGTCTCTTAAAAAAAGTTGGTTTGGTACAATATCCAGCCGAGTGCTGTACAGTGTTATTATAAGTTTTGTTAAAAGATTGCAAATTGGATTCATATGTTTTTGAATATGCTATAATTTACCCATTAATGAATATTAAATAATGGGAGGGCAAACCGTCGATACTGACGATCAAAAGCGGGCGCTATTCAAGTGGCCGGCACTGTAGACCAGTTCGTACCAAATCGAATTCCCTGCAGGGAATTTGTTCATACATATGCTATTTAGATATGCACGTCTGTGCCTGCTGTGATCAAACATTTGTAATTTTATCAATTCGCGCGCCTGATTACTAACGATGACGCCGCAATTCAATTAAACGGCACATCAATAGTTAACACAATTTTCCAAACGTTAGAGTGGGCGAACGCCAAATAGGCCAGGGAGCAAAAATAAAAAGAGCAGCAGCTGAGGCTTTTTGTAATGAATTAAAGTGTGTTACCTAACCGTTGTTACGGTCATTGACTCTGGGGGAAAAAAATCCAATTACTATTTAGTTTTGCTCAGCTGCGGTAGTTTTTAATTTAAGATACACAGAGGGGCATAGCAACAATTTAGGTGGTTATTTCATAACTTAATTTATGAATTTAAAAAATACAACAAAGTGATATAAAAGAAAATTAATATGCATGCTTTTTAAGTTGCAGCGCAATTTTATGTTTCAAAAATTTAACGAAAAGATAAAAAAATGCTGCAAGTAATAAATAATTTTCGCTGTTTGCCGTGGCCATCAGCTACCAGCGGTCATCAACAAAAGAAGCGAGATTTGTTAAACCGCGATGCTTACAAGCGACGCCTATTTCGAATTAAATACCTTTTTTTTTTGTAAAAAAGTATCTATGCTTTCGGTGTTTTTCAAGCTACCGCGCGCTGTCGCTTCTTTTGGCACCTATTTTCGCTAGTCATTGAACTTGATTGGATGCGCAGTTTTTAGTAGCGTTGTGCTTAGTTTTTGTTTTTTTTTTGTAGTTTCTTAACATTATATAGATACATGCAGTGTATGTATGTATATTTTATAATGTTTTTGCGCTTTCATCGAAAATATTTTATCAGTTTGCTATTTAGTTTTCGCATCCAAATTAATTAACACCGTTGGGCATACGCAGGTTTGTGCCTTAAGTCTTTTGTTATTACAACATAAACAAGCTTACCATTTAGTTTTTAATTCAATATATATTTTGTCTAGCGTTTAAAAAAAAAAAAAAATAAAAAATAAAAATTGCAAAATTACTTTTCTTCATGAACAGAAATTTGCATAACGAAATAGTTCAACATCAACACAATATTTCCAGCAATACATTGCCGCTATCAAGCGTGAAGTGATGGCCAACATTAGCCGCGATGATGTTGCACGTCAACATACATGCAACACTGCAGCGGCAACAGGGCGATTTGTGTTGTGCAGGAAGCGGCAACGTAATCGCTGGCTAAAGTATGCGCCACATTTGCATCATAAATAACTGGCCGCATGACGAAATCAGCAATTTGAGAAATTGTAATTCATACGTGTATACTACATATTTATATGCATACGTATGTACGTAAAAACGCTAACAGAAGTGCAACAATTAGCTATACAAAGTGTGTGCGCAATTTTTCTATTTTGTTTTCCTTTTGTACTAAAAATTACAGAGCAAATTTCAGAAGCGCTTGAAAGCTTAATAAATTTTGCAATTCAAATACTTGATTGACAGCGCACATTTCACAAATTGTCCACTCAGCGCAAATCGCTAGCCACTTCAATGGTGCTGCACGTAGTGGTGTGCCCATCGCTTCTGTGGAGAGTATCTCTTACTTAAGTAAAAAAAAACCGCTAGAGCGCACTAAGGCAGTTGCCTGCGAAAAGTAGCATAGCTGATCTGAGACTGCCATGTTTGCACGCAATTAAAGACACCTGAGCAGCTAAAGTATTTCGTTCTAGACATGCACATTCACTTGAACATACATACATACATACACACATATGTATGTATATATGTAAATATGTGTATACCTTGTTGCGAGCTCATTTATTTACCTCTATGCCTAGTTGTTCGTGACAAGATGCAGTGCACCGTTAACTGCATTTTTTGAATCTAATTACCCCTGTGCGGTGTCGCCGCCGTGTGATGGCAGCCACAGCCGTCGTAGTTGCTGGAAAATTAGTTTGAAAAATGTCTGCCTCATTCCTGTTACTAAGTATTTACAGCGGCGCATTCCCGTCTGTCAAGAATGGAACTGATGATGATGTAATGGAGCGCAAGCATGCAAAATGAGTTTTTTTTTGTGCAAAAGTGCAAATTAATTTGATGTAGGTTTATTTGTTTCAAGAAATGGCAGTGACAAGAATTTAGACACAATGTAAATTTGTTTAAAGGGAATAACGCTAGTAAAGATGGAAAATCTCTTACAAACCGTTTACGATACATTATTTCGATATACTGATCTCGAGGTGAAAGAAAAACTATACATACACTGGCGGTTTTTAGAGTGGACTCGCCTTACTTTGAATAGTTTTGGCTATATTTCCATGGTTTATTTTATGTTTAATATTATTTTATAAAAGCCTGGTTAGCTATACAACAAACACTATATAAATTCCCCTTTTCAAACTTAATACAAAAATTATAAAAATTCGACAATTTGCTTTGCTAACGGTGTCACGAATTTTCCCCATAAAAAGTGTGCTCGACAATTTTTTTATATGGAAAGAATGCCTTGCATCGTCAACCAAAAAAATTGTCAAAAATCTACGGTATTTTCTAGCCACTTGAAACTTGCTTTTTAAAATTTAATGCGTACCATATTTTTTTTAAATTCTGAATAAAAAAAAATAAAAAATTTGGTGAAAATTTGTCGAATTTTTATAATTTTTGTACAAAGTTTGAAAAGGGCAATTATATGGTGTTTGTTGTATAGCTAGCCAGGCTTTTAAAAAAAAATATTAAACCTAAAATAAACCAAGGAAATATAGCCAAAACTTTTCAAAGTAAGGCGAGTCTATTCTAATGACCGCCAGTGTACATCCATATTTAAGTTTTGCGGGTATGAATATGGGTTTCGTTAGAGAATGAATTGTATTTTAATTGAAAACTCCAAAAAATAAATAACTAAACATGAGTGGCCAATACTGTATATCGATGGCTGAGTGGAAGATCGACCTATCTCGAAAGCCAGTTCAAAAACTCCCTATCTCAGAAAATTTTTCAAGAACGCCCTACTTCAAAGTTTGATTGAAAAGCGCCCTATTTCAGAATTTGGTTGAATAACGTCCTATATCAGAACTCGTTTCGTGAAAAGTTTTCTAATAAAGAGCGTTGTTAAAAAATTTTCTGAGATAGGGCGTTTTCGAACTGGTTGCCGAGATAGGTCGATCACTCAGCCATCGATATGTGGGGAATCCTTAAATCGGATTTTGTGAACGTGTTGAAGCTCAAACCTATGTGGAATTCCCGTATGTTCCGACTGTTCCAATGAATGTTGATTTACCAATATTACTATGCGTAGAAGCTTCATTCGGAGACTCCAGGATTGAGTTGTCCAGAGGTCAATCTTAAATGTCCTCCGATAAATCAACCACCAGAACGATTGCGCTACTTAATAAGACATTTAAGGTATTTCGTATGAAATAAGTCTATATATATTGCAGGGCTTCAGGGCGGTGCTGAGCAAAGAGCTAAAAAAAAAAATCCGCTCCTTAGCTCCTTAAAGAATATTAAATTTACTTTTTTTTTGTGCCATTGCAAACAATCGCGTTAAATAAACTGTCATTCAATTTTTACTTGGCAATGCGCAGCCGTCAGGAATAATTCCCACGTCAATGTGAACGGCGATAAAAAAAAGAATAGGGATGCTCGGGATATTGTGGAAATGGTCTTGGATTTGCATTTTATTGTTGTGAATTTACAAATGCACCAAAATATGCAAATGCAAGCTGTAATGCACAAGATCCTGAACAGCCTCAATGACTTCCCAGCCAGCAGAGAAACGTAATTTTTTTTTTTAAATAAACATCGATATATAATAAGATTAAGGTAAAAACACTATGCAAATCTTTGATTGCATATCAAAAAAGTCGAACATAGGAAATTGCGAAAACGCAAATAATTTGGTATGCAGTTTAGAAACTCTCATAAATTTATTGATGTAACATCAAATGCATTTTCAATCAAAATTTACCAACAAACAACGCACGTATGTATGTATGTATGTATGTATGTATCCCACACTATTTGGTTGCGCTTTTCGTTTTCAGACAACGTAGCAGCAAAGCAAGGCCAAATGCTATGCCGAATGAATTTTCTAATTTCCTGGCATGTTTTCAATTTAACCAAAAGCAATAAATGATTTATGAAATGTTTTGTGGATTTTACAAGTACTACAACAAATTGATTAAGTAAATAGTTGATATGAGTGAACGAATGTGCATTTGAAGTACAACAAACACTGCAAAAGTTGAGGTTTGGCAGCTACTGCGGTGTGGCTGAAATAATATCAAGGCCAAGGGTGGTCAATGGTTGCAACAAAAAGTAATCAAAATGGAAAAAATAAGTAATTGAGGTGTTAGGAAAAATATAGTTAAGTTAATAAAATTTACATGAAATAGCCTGTGAAATTAATTATATGCACTCTTATCACAATTTTATACACATTTTTAAAGTCATCATTTTACAATATTATAAAAAGTCATTAAAGTTACTTTATAGCTAATTTCTATTATTCTTATCAATTTTTTCACATAATAGTGCACATAAATTTCATAGCTCTTTACAATATAATATGGCGACAATTATTTTTGATTTTACGCACTTTTCAAACCATTCGCTTTCAAACTATTAAAACGCTTATCAGATCGCATTTATTTTGCCGCTTTTGTTTATATTTATATTGAATTATTAATATTTATTTATGTACGCAATTTTTGTACATCTAAATAGCATTTTACCTTCAAACCCTGCGTGTGATTGCATATTTGATTCGGCTTAGTTGAGTATACTCTCATAAAAGAGCTCAAGGGCCGAATAACAAACATTGATCGAATTGAATTAATTGTAGGTAAATAAACACAAATGATAATAATTAAGTATGCTGAATTCAAACTCGCATAAAGTTTTGAAGGTTAAAATCAAAAAAATGGTTTAATAGTTTTTTGTATGTGATTGAATGTTTGACTAAACGCAAGTTGATATGTATTCCTATTTTTTTGCATAAATGCGCTTTATTAAGTTTTAATTTGTGAAGCATTATTGTATTTAAATGAGATTATTGATAATAATGATACATATCGCACAGGTTCTTCAAAAGCGTAATAAAATCAAAAGGGGTGAATAATTTCAGAACTTTTTTTTTTAAACCGGAGAGCACTTGGGCACATGGGTATATTAACTTTGTTAACATAACGGTGGTTTGTAGCAGCTAAAATGGATGATGTAGATACAAATATTATTTAAAAAAACGTAAATAGGCACCGAAAACAAAAAACAGAAAAAATAAAAATTTAAAAATGTTTTTTCTTTTTAAAATAATAAAATTTTAAAGTGGAATAAAAAAGTAAATTGAAAAAAGTTACATTGAAAATAAGTTATTTAAAAGAAGAAATATTCTTAAAACAAGCTTTCTATGCACAATGATATGCTAACTTTGTTAACATAACGGTCGTTTGTAGCAGCCTAAATGGATGATGTGGATATAGATATGATTTGAAAAAACGTAAATAAGTACCGAAAACAAAAAAAAAAATCAGTAAAAATTTAAAATTTTCTTTTTTAAGATAATAAAATTTAAAAATTAGAATAAAGTAAATTAAAAAAAAAAACAATACATTGAAAATAAGTCAAAGGAAAAAAATATTTTTAAAACAAGATTTCTTTATAAACACGTATAAACCAAATCGAGCCATAAATATGAGCTTTCCAAATATCTCGACTCCTGTGCCACCTACTGGCAGATTTTTTTGTGGAGTTATTCCTTTGCATGTAGGTAGGTATATATTTCAAATATGAACTATAAATACGGCTTTTTCAAATACTTTGACAACTGCGCCACCTAGCGGATTAATTCATCATATTGAAATTTCAAGCTTCTAGCTCATAAAGAAGTTGGTTAAAAATTTATTGCAAGATTTCACCCATACAAACACACATACACGCATACGAAGCAAGTTAAATAAAAGCTTGTAAAAATGTCTGCCGCTCGAGGATTGCAAAATGCCTTGTTCCTTTAACGAGTGATGAATCATCGGCAGACTCGCCCGCCCACTGGTAGGTGCTGATGCATAGCCGGACAATTAACATTCCGTAGGCTATCGCCATGTTAAAAAAAAAACAGGTACTAGCATGGAAAAAGGATGGAAGGAACGAAGACGAACTATGTAGTTGAGCTGAAAAGCTAACTGACACAGCTAGTAGCTTTCTCTGCAGGCTACTTACTTAGTGCATATGTACACTTGTATAAGGATAATGCTTTTTCGCTTTTTGTTCTAGGTTATATTCTTTTTATTTGTTTTGCGTTAATATTCAAGAATTCTCTAACAAAAACATTAAAAACGCAAGTTTTAAATTTTGTATAATAATGAAAAAACATAAAATTTTCACAAAAATTTCAAACTTTTTTCTAAGAGTTTTTACAAATTTTTGTTTAATGATGCTCTTAAGCAATTTTTTCCGTGTAATGCGAGCACACATTTTCTTATATGGAAAATATTGCGGAAGAGCGTCAGCAAACAATTTTTCAAAAATCAACGGAAATTTTGATGAAATTCGGCAATTTTTTTTTTTAATTTTCCACAAAGTTTCAAACTTGCGTTTTTGTTCGAGTATAAACTGGAACTATAATTGAAAAATAATGGAAATTAAATAAAAGAAAAATAATACAGAAAAAAAAGCGAAAAAGCATTGTCCCTATTCAAGTGCATGGGAGTGTATATTTAGATATGTATACTATTTGTATGGTGGTTTGATATCTAACTCGGCGTGTGAGTAATATCAAAGCTCCCACGATTGTTTCAATACACAAGAAATAAAGCAGTTTGTGAAGTTTGTATATATGTACATAAGTATATACTTATACATATGTAACTGCCCTTTGACTTGCGCTGAGCTTAATTAAAGTGTCATTGCAGTAAATGGGATTTGTCTTACTAATTCTGTTTATTGTTATGAGTTCATTAGATACCGTTATTTTATTTCTTTCTGTGAAGTTGCTCAAATTTTCTATATAATTTAGGTACTCACAAATGAATGTGCGTTTGAAGCTGATCATTAGCTGCCTAGCTTATACGCATATGAAATCGCAAATTATGGGATAGTAATGATTAAGTATGTGGCATTTATTTATTATTTGTACAAAAAAAAGCGAATATGTCCACGTATGTACATATGTAACTGCCCTGCAGGAAAGTCCCACATATTCAGTAAGAAATAAACTACAAAGAAGTGCTACTATTTAAGCAAATAAAAAGTTTTTTAGATTCAAAAGAATTTAATATTTTGTAGTCAAAAAGAGACTCAAATACATATGTACCTTTAGCCAGTTTCACGAGTGAAATTTATAGGATAAAAGTGTCCCTTCAAGTTTCTACTTTCGATTTAATTTTGGCTTAAATGCCTACGAAAAAAAAAATTTAAGGTGGAACTAGTTATGACAAATTTTATAGTTAATTTTGATAACTGATTTGGATTAGTTTAAAATTTTTTTTAATGAATATATCATCACCTGGAATGCAAAAACACGTTACAAACATCATCGCTGAAATGCAAAAAGTCATAATTACTTTTGATTTATATGATGGATTTCGTCGAACTACAACTCCTCATATCATTTTATGAATAAAAAAAATAGGTGACGATATACAACAGATATGTATGTTCAACAAAAACTGAGAGACTTTCAAAAATTAAAAATATCCTTAAATTCCCAATTTTAATTTCAAAAATCAATTTCTTAAACGAATTCTTTCCTAAAAAATTAAAAGTAGACTTTGGTAATAGTTAAGACGTGAGCATTATCATATTCTCGTGCATTTTCTCAAGGCAGAGAAAGGCACAAATAAAGAGGAATAATTAGTTGAGCTAACCTTAGGACATAGGGTGACACAAAGAAGGTATCAGCACGAAACAAGTGGATTTCCCTAGAGAGAATGCCTGTAAATACTTACATATATAGTCAATTACAACCAATATTTATAGATACATTCATATATACTCCAATTTATGAAGAAGTATGTATGTACTTCTTATTTGCTTTAGATTTCCCTAGTCATATAAGTAAATATTACAATATTATCAACAATTTTTTTTTTTTTTTTTTTGTAGCAACATGTTGCGTATTTCACTTTCAACTGAAAAAAGAGAAACAACTCGACTGGTAGAAAAAGTGTAATTTTTTGCGTTATTTTTTGTGATCTTAAGATTCCAGCATTAATAAATTCACCGCGCAATTGCACGAACAATGCAATCACTTGTTAGTGGCAGCACATATTCATACACACTTATGCATACATACATACATACACGTATGTTTGGGCAATAAATTGCGACCGAAAAGAAACAAGTACCCAATGTTAATATAAATAAGCCTGATTGACTTGATTTGCGCTTGACATGAAGGTGAAAGTGCTTTTCAGCGTTGACTTTGACTTATTTTGTTGGCAATTTTTCGGTAGGTTGTTAGTTGTTTTGGCTACGTGGATGGTGCTTGTTGTTGCTGTTTGTGTGATTGGTGTGTCACCAAGCGTACAAGACAACCAAGTAACTACAATTTATCAGCGCCATTCACTCTCGTTCACTCATTTGTTCACTTCATCAACTGATCGTTTGATTTTGGTAGGCGAGTGCCACCTGCGTTTCATTTCATGCAAGGCATTGTTTATTTGTTTAGGCGGCATTTTTTGGTAAAAGAAAGGTGGTTTGTTTGCTTGCGGTAAGAAATTAATTTTAACAACTCATTGAATATGTAAACTGCGAAAAGTTTGAAAGTGAACAGAGTAGCAATATTGTATGAGAGAGTGCACTTGCCTTGTGGGCGTTTGAGGTATTTGTTTATGAATAAACGCTCCGTAGTTTTTTGGATATAATTCAAAATTACCAATCAACTAGCAATAGCAATACATACTTATGTATTTACTATGGAGATATTTTTTTTACATTACTTAATATTTAAATAGATCGTTTTGGAGTACCTAAGAACACTGAATGTATCTGAGACATTTGAAATCAAATAGATAAATTTAGGTTAGACTTCGTTGGATGACTTAACCTACAGACATATACAATCTCTGCAAATACACAATTCGACTGGCATCCTACGGCATTCTACGGACATTTAAAGGATAAAAAACGCAATCTAATCACATTCAGGAATATACAGCTGGTGACCTGCGATGCACAGTGTACGATTTGGGAGTGCTGAGGGACAAAATCGTAAATCTCTTGATAGGGATAAGATAAAAATATGGAAAAATGTGGGTTCGATAGCTGACGTAATGGTCTACAAGGGAACAATAGTGCCATTATAAATAGGCATCTGAAAGATTTTTAAGTAAAATTTTAACACAAATTAGAATTCGACGGTTGGAAATCTACAAGTCCATAAAAGCAAAAGCCAAAATTTTTTTGACGAAGCTAGCCAGTAAAGTATAAAATTCTTTTTGAAAGTTCATTTCGCAACGAAATTTTTTTGGGGGTTGAGTATAATGTATTATATAGTTGCCGTATTTTTCCTTTGCAGGCCATTATATCTGCTGTCGAAACCATATTTTTATCTTATTCCTATTGAGAGATTTACGAGTTTGTCCATTGACACTACTAAATCGTACACTGTGCGATGCACTGATAAAGCCGTCATTTTCACGATATCGAGTGAAATCTATCCTATCTATTGAAGACGTTGCAAGTGCGCTACCCTGTTCCTATACTGTGGTTAGGGGCGCGTACTATCACTCCCTTAGATCTGTTAACTATTCCCGTAAATTGTTGGTTTGGCCATCGAACAAAGTCTTTTTAGCGATTGTTTCCTAGTTTCTTCAAATTTATTGCCTTTAGGATGCCCCTTGTTTAGGAAAAATTTCCTTGTAGCTTTTACATTGATTTGAAACATTCTTAAGTTTATTTCTGAGCGCAATTTTGCGAAGCATTAAAAAGCTTAATTACCTATAGGTTAACTAATATGAAGCTCGTTGTATAAATTTTCATAACAAATAATATAAATGGAAATTTTGCATAATAAATGTTTGCACATGCGAACGAACGAAATGCAAAATTATGAAACAAAAAATAAAATGTTGCAAACTTTAGTCGCGCGAGAAAATTCATGAAAAAATAAAAAAAAATTGCGCATTTGTACTAATGGTTTCGTAAGAGATTTCAGACATTTAATTGTACCGCCACATTCGTACTGACCACTCACTGGACTTGTGCGGAATTGCGCTACCTTAACTGCAGTTCACACCGTTAGCTGTGCCTATGTAAGTGTGTATATACAGCTAGCTTTACTCGATTTACTTTATTTTCATTTTCCTTTTCAAAAGCAACGGTTAGAGACGCGTACTTATGTATGCAACATCAACATCAAATCGCCTGCCAGGCACGTCGGTAGGTGCGCACGCACAATGTGCAGCTATGACTGAAAGTTGCACAAATGAATCACAAAGAAATGCAACCACAACGGCAACAGCTAAATATTGCAACAACCGATAGCTGGGCAAAACAATGCAGCAGGTGTAGCAGTAAGCTGCATATGCGGATTTGTTGTTGTTGTTGTTGTTGTTGTTATGTTGCACAAGCGGGCGATTGCACCCAAGTTTGCCGTTATATAAAGAATTTCACCATGTGTACAGTTGTACAGTTAAAAAAAGAAGAAATAAAAAACAATAACAACAAACGAGCAGCATGCAACAAATCCCGATTGCCATCTACGTGAAAGTCCAAAGAATCGCTACCAAAATGCAATGCCATCGATAATGCATAGCAAACAAGCGTACAAACATACAAACACACAAATATGAATTTATGTAAGTTTACATATGGGTTTGTGTGAGTGTGCCTGCACATTTGTGGCGCGCACCGAAATGGTGAAGGTGCTACACGGTACCACGTACCAGCAACAGTAAAAAAGCGCGCACAATGCAACACAGGTGATTGCGTTGCAATGATGTTGAGGAATGGGGAGTAGATGGAGGAATTTGCAAGTGGAAATATGCACTGCTTTGGTGCCGTTTTAAGTAAAAGTGAAATATAAAGTGAATTTAAGCGGAAACAAGTTTAAAGGAATTAAAAAAGTATGCAAAAGAGCTGATTTTGGAGTGAATTAAAAAAATAAATAGCATGAAAATAAGTGAAAAAAAAACTTAATATTTTAGCAGCAGGTACTGCAGTCTTCAACAGTCCAAAGTTGTGATGAAGTAGACTGAAACTTATGTATTATGCGGCTTAAAACCTGATAAAAAATACTTGCAGATTATTATTTTTTTATTAATGCAATAAATGAAACCCTCCGAAATACTTTCGAATGTTTCGCAAGTAATCAAACCACAACAAAATATTTGCTTTGTTTGGAGAAGGTGTAAGAAGAGAAACAAAAGCTTTTTCATGGCACAGTCGCACTTGGATCCTTCTGAGTGGGTAAAAGGTATGTACATTAGGGTGGTTACATCGAAGTTTTTTTTTTTGTTGAGGATGTCAGTCATTTTCTTCCACACAAAGTAAGGTAGACGATTTTTTATATGGAGAAAATAAACAACACCTTCAACAAAAAAAATTCAAAAATTAACGGTATTTTGCAGCCACTTGAAACTTGCACTTTATCAACTAAAATTGAATGGGCTACAAAATTGCATACTCAAAATAATATTTCAAAAAAATCGAATTAAAAGCTCGAAATTTTTACGAAAGTTTGCTGATTTTTTTAAATGCTGCACAAAGATTGAGATACTATATTTTTATAAAAATAAAATAATTATAAATAAAAAATATTAAGATAAATAATCAAAACTTGTCAATATGTGAGTGTGGTAAAGTTATGATAAGCACTATATGTTTCCTTATAAATTACTAGATTTTTTTTTTAATTTCTTATGTAGTTGCCAAAAATACCTTTCATGTGCATCATGGCATTAAAATCGCCAAGCAAGTTTTAAATAATAACGTAATCGCCCTCATAAAAGAGATCTTTGGACGACTCGTCCTTCTCTTCGCTTCCGTTAGGGCGTGCGCTTAAATGAGCGCGATGTTGAATAACCTCACTTTGATGCTGATTATGGCGAGGTACTCGTTTGCTGTGGTGAACGACTGCAGTAAATTTATATACTTATTTCAAATTTGACCCAACTAACTTTGAGTATAGTCACTATAAAACTAAACATTTTAGTAAGTAATGATTTTTTAATGATCTAAAATGTTCAATGATATATTTAGGCATTAGCTTCTCGCCGAATATGATCTCTCGATTTTGTTTGATTTACAAACTACAGAAGAAAACGATTAATTTACTTCAAGGCTACTTATATAACAATCTTCTAAAAAATCTGATATTATTTCTTAACTTCCATTGCGCACACAAAACTTAAAGCTAAATAAATATAAGGACCAATAAAAGTGTGCATAACGCCACTTTGTGAAAATGTCTTACAACACTTGCACGATTAAGCGAAAAAAGGCACGACGTTAAAGGTGCATACATAAATACATCGCATTCCTTTGCGAAAATGTAGCACAAAAACAACAGCCATCACAGTCATCACGATGTCAATATGTCAAAATATTCATTGAAAAAACTCAATCAAACTTCATCAAGTCACAATATGCACAAAGTACACAAAACGTCCTTCACTGCGAAAAAAAATAACCAATGTAGATAGTCGTGTTTAAGAAAAAAAAAAGGAAAAAGGAAGAGAAATCCAAAATAAAAATGAACACTAAAAATGCGAAACCTGTATGCCTTAAAAATTAAAGTGCATTATGCAGAAATGGACTGAGGCACGCTCGTTAATATGTGTGTATGTGTATGTATGTACATATTTAAGAGCACAAAATGAAAAAAAAAATGTCTGGAAAGGTGCTGCCGCCGTAAAGCTGCTAAAAAGCACTTCTTGCATCGTTTTTATTGAATGCCTTATTTTAGCATAAGCATGTGCTTGTACATTTACTTATATGAGCTGCTGCTTTTATGGTGGAAAGAGACTTAATCTGCTCAACCAAATCGGCAATCACATTGAAAAGCGGCGAGTATTGAGTCTCCTTTAACACAATAGTGAGTGGCTGCTATTAGTGCTATAAATTCGTTTGTTTCTTTTTAAGTGAGCCTGTATTTTCAAAACAAATAAAGAGAAAACGATAAAAAAAAATTTACTTCAAATTAAAAATTTACATTGAGGCTGTAAGTTGGCTTATTTACACACAAAGTAATGCGGAAACAAGCAGTATTTTTAAGTGTGTAAAAGAAACGGTAGAATAAACACAAAAATCAGTTGAACATTATAAATAAATCTGAAAGATTATTGCAGATTTTTTAAGGGAATTTCGCGATTGTACGGTATATGTGAATATTAAAAAAACCACAGAGTACAACCAACATCTTCGCCTTCCAACACTAATACTCTTCAACAAACTAATTTACAAATACAAGCAGGGGGCTACATTTCCCGCTCACTACATACCGCCGCCAAACAAAAATTGGGGGATTTCAGCGTGCCTGAAGGAGCAATTAGTTAGACAATGTCATGAAGCTGCAGAAAAAAAGATATCTCTACAGGGCCACGCTGCCATTAGGGCGTAAGTGCTCTGTCTGGGAATAGAGAAAAATTACCAACGATTTTTGTCCGAATGTTAGGATCTTCCATAGATCCGATGTCCAAAAAATGCTAAAATTAGGGAAGGTACACTTCTCCACCCTGCTGAATGGCACTGAGGCTAGTAGAGAAGATGAACTCGGGCTCCGTAGAACCATGTGCAATGACAACAACCGATGAGGCGGCCCACAGTGGGTGGAGCGTTTGATAGACGATGGCCATACTATTACATAAAATAGACTTCACGAGGTCATTTTAGGCACATTTCAAGCCGTAGTTACTTGTATAGAGGAACAGAAATTATTTTTTTTTGAAACTGATTTTTTTTGCAGAAGTTTGTTTTATCGATGCAAAAAGTGAGAACATAAAATTTAACGAACGAAAAAATGACGGAATCTTATAATATGAAAGAAAGTTTGCTTTGAAATTAAACTAACCTTATTATATCAATATACAGTGACTCAAACAATGACCACGTGTTGATCTTCTTGAAATATTCGTAATGTTTTTCGAGCTAATTTTTTGTTTGTTTTTTTTTTTACCATAAAAATATCTAAGCTTTAACCAAGACCGTTTAAATCACAGTTACAAACTTTATACAAAATTTAGGAAAATTAAACAAATTTTTATCACTATTTCAATTTGAGATTTTTTTTTGGTGACGGATTTTTGCACTTTTTCATATAAGTATGAATTTTTTATGAAATAAAACGCGGGCGTCCTTCAGCAAAAAAAAATTTCAAAATATCAACGCAACCTTGTGTAAATTACGCTTGTTATATTAAAAAACCCGAAAAAATAGCCTCCAAATCAAAAAAAAAAACTTTTGAAACTTGCACATCATTAGACTAAAATTGTATGGGCAATAAAACGCATACCCAAAAATTTTCTAAAAATTCAGAATAAAAAGTTGAAATTTTGATGAAAATTTGTTGAATTTTCCTAAATTTTGTATAAAGTTTGAAACTGTGATTTACACGGTTTTGGTAAAAAAAAATTTTGCTGGAAAAATATTACGAATATTTAAAAAAACAACAACACGTGGTCACTTGTTTGAGTCACTGTATGTATTGTATATGAACATTAGGGTGGTCTTTAAAAATACCAACATCTAAATTTTGTATGGTGCACCCTTTTATTCTACGTACAAAATCAAAGCATCCACGAAATTAAAAAAAAGGGATCGTTGAAAAAATTTAATTTTTTTTAAATCGTAAATGGCATTGAGTTTAAATCTGATAAATTTGACGTACTATTGGGGTTATAGCCGGTCAAAGTGAACATTTGGTAGGATTTTTGCGAATTAAAACAAAATTTTAACCTTGGAAGCGACCCCTAATATTTTTTTGTCTATTTTGAAATCTTTGTTTAGCCACAGTTTTATTGAGCTCTTGACTACAATTATTAGCTCCGAGTCAAGCATTTTATTTACTTAAGGTAAGGCCTACGGTTTCGATTTGGATATGAGAGCCTTTTTGAATTGTTCTACGTTGCCCAATAGCAGTTTGGTTCCAAGATTTTCGGTCTTAGCAGCATAAATAAAACTTTTAAATTTCTGAATATTTTCAGGTTCGCTGCTTAAGTCTTTTGTTATTGTTGTACAGTCGTACTTAAAGAGTCTGACTAATTGTAGTTGTCTCACTAATTGTGATTAAAAATAGTACAAATACTTACATGCAATGTGATGATACCGTTGAGCACAAGTAATTTGTCAACAAAACTGCAAGAAAAATAAAAAACAAAACAAAACAAATTAATTAGCAAAATATCTAATTAGAAGCTGTATTTCAATTTAATTTTTTTGTAAGAGAAATTAAAATTACCCAGTCTTGTATTTTAATGCGCGTGCAAAGCACAAATATTTCAAACAAACATAATTGTACATTAAATAATTTAGTGCAATACATACATACATACATATCGGTATTGCGGTGCCTACAGATGCAGCGAAAACAAAAACCGCTTCCAACACTCCTAATGAGTTATGTCAGTTGCTGGGTGGTTAGACCAGCATACAAAGAGGTAAGAAAAATAGTATAGCGGAAGGCTTTTGATGTATACTAGATATTTTTTTAGTCGCAATGGTACTAGTTGTGTGCGCTGCCTCCTCGAATGCCAGTGGATGGAGTGTGCAGCCGATTTCAAGTTGATGATGATGATGGTAAGCAATTGACCTACATTCTCGCAGCGTATGAAAATGCCGAATGCAATGCAAAATCGAGCGAGCAGGCAGTTGGCTGGCCAAGCAGGCAGGCAGGTATGCAATTGCTGCTTGAAAGTTTCAATGAGAAACTGAACTAAAGCAAGCAACAAGTTTAAAAAATCTTAAAAAAAATTAAAATAAAAGCAAAACGCTGCGGTGGGAAAAAATTGCAAAAAAATCCAACAAAATAATTATGGGTCTTGACGAAAATCGCGGTGGGGGCGGTTCGTCCACGGTTTGACTACATTTTGTTTTTACTGTCCAAATACATTCGCGGCGCTAGTCCGACTGCTTGCTGTTGCAGCTTCTTCCGCCCGCTTCTTTTTTTCCTGTTTTGAATTTTTCTACGCTGCACTTTAGCGTTTTTGCTGCTATGATTTGCGCTTTTTCCAAGTACGAACTTTGAGTATTGTTTTGGCTTTTACGTTTTTTTTCCGCTATTGCTGCTCCGCGATTATGCAACAGCGCGCGGCTAAAAACTACAAAAACACTAACTTTAGGCACTGTTATCTGCGGAATTGCATCGGCGAACGTGATGCACGTTACCCAGCGAACGACCGCAAAAATACTAAGTATACGTCAAAACTAATTCGAAAAACAGAAACAAAAACAGCAACGGCGTCGACGTCGGTGTCGGCGTTTCGGCAAGCAAATAACTGCACCAAAGCAGCATTGTTACAACAAATAACAAATCTGCAATTACAATGGTAACTAAAGTAAGGAGGAAAAAACAATAGCGTGGAATCGAAAAATTTACAGCTACACACAAGTCTTCAGCGACAAAATGTAAAGGAAAAGCACCCAGTCGGTAAATGGGGAGCGCTTCTAAATAAATGCTTAAAGGTAGTGCATTTTCAATAATAGAAGATCTTCCTATCGCCCTGATATTCGAAGGCAGAAAAGAAGTTGTTCATCAAAGCAACCAGAATTAAAGAAAGACAATAATCGCAGTAGGCATTGGTGCTCGTTTGGACCAAGGCCTCTTTTTTTCTAATCTTGCTGACTGGGTACTTTTTAACATAAGTTTGTGTGTATTAAGCACTGTCTAGGCAAGCAATTTGACTACATATAGAAAATATGCTGCAGCAAGTTTCCGCGAGACGACCTTATATGTATTTTGGTGGATTTTTGTAAATTTGGTGAAACGGAAAAAAATTTTATAAAAAGTAATTGAATTGGTGTTGGCAGCATTTGTCCAGTTTCTCACTTAAAATAATTTTTGGAAACGAAAATGACTTCTGGTTTCACTTATTTTTAGTCAGATTCTAAAAGAAGAAAATTTATCAAATGCTTAATTTTAAATAGCCAGACAATTTTTTTTTAATAATTTTGGAATTGTATCTACTGTTGATATCCAAATAAACTTCCGATGATAAAATGCTTTCATAATTACCAAAATGATCTTTTTTTTCAGTTTCCCGTTTAGGCTTCGAAACGTACCACTTACTATTTTGGCGATTCTTGTAGTACTTAGCATCTAGTTTTTTAATGCAATAAACCGCAGTTTTCTAGCTGAATTCGTTTCCTTTTTTTAACTACAAATTCACTTTAAAGATGCAGCATTAACAAATCAAAGTCACTTGTTTAAAGTCACTTTTATCGAAAACTTAGTATTTCCGAACCGTAGGTGCCTCTTAAATTAACCTGTCACATATGACAAGATGAAAAACGTGCTTTCTTCTAAGCCTGAATGAAGCTTAGAAAGCTTGAATTGTGAACACATGAGCTGATTAAAGCTCCCATCTGCTCACGGTACTAACTTCACAGGAGGGTGGAATATAATTACTTTTTTTTACAATAATTTTTACAAATTTTACAGGAGGGAAAAAAATTTTATAACAGTTCTATTAAAGTATTTTGCAAGATTTTGATTAAAACGTTTTGCGTATTTAAAGCAAAGCAAAACTCCATACGAATCATAAGTTTTCGGTCTTAATTAAAAGATTTCGTATTATTTCGGATTTATCGAACTCTCAGTGCCTCTTTTTTACCTAGCAAATTTGCCTTTTACTGAATATAAAGGGGAAGAAATGAAATGAGCAGCTTAATACTTTTAGAAATGATACATTTTAATTCATGATTTTTCCGAAAAAAGGAACGTAGCAACTTTTAATTCTAAATTAGCGATATGTGCCTTGAAGCACGAAATATGTTTATGCACTTTTTTAACATTAAATATTTGTTCAAATATTCTGCGGTAGGTGGTGAGGTATTTATCGTAATTCCACAAAAAAGCTCACTACAACTTGGCTATCTTTATCAACTGATAAATTTTCACTGCAGGGAGACCTGTCAGGTCATTACTATTGCTATTGATTGAATTTTTCGAAACTTCAAATTCAAGGCTGATCTATTACATGCCACAATGGCGGCCAATACTTTTGGAATGCTATGAAGTATTTCATCACTAGTCTAGAAAAAAACAGGCATTTTGAGGACCTTAATAAAGTTTAGCCATGCCACTACTTTCATGCTGAAGAAACGTTTTGGAGTAGGTTCTCACAATTTCCAATAAGGAAAGAGCCAATGAGCTTGTATGTTAAGTTTAACTTAGGAGATGTTCCAAAAGTTTTGTAGAACAAAACACGTTCTCGATTATGGCATACGGATACAAAGTTTCTCAAATATTCTCTACAAAGTATGGCTTCAGCTTCCACTATTTCAATTTGACTCTAAAAGACCGAACCTTCAAAAGTAGTAGCAAAAACTTGATAATACAACTTCACTCGCCGCATTTCAGTTAAAGTTTTCTACCTATCACAGCATTTTTTCTCTCAAATACGTTAGTAAATAATAGCACTAGCCCTATTTCTAGGTCACACCAATCACAACTCAACCTTTCAGTTACATACATACGTACATATGCCCACATATACCTACATATATGCACCTTCAGGCAGCACAAAATTCGCAGCAAGTTTGCAAAAATATGCGAAGATCAACGGCAGTGCTACAACTAATAAGCACGAATGGTTAATGACAAAGCAAATCATTTTGTAATCTAATTGTACTTCGATGCTAAGCAACAATGTTATGTATATCTACACTTGAGTGCCTACATATATACATACATACATACATACATAAGTGTGTAAATAGGAAAGACAACCACAACTCCCACAGCACCTTTGTGCCATGCATAGATTGATGTAAATTACAGGGGCGATCACAAGGTGTCACACCTCCATGCCAACCCATTTGATCACCAGTGTACACTTGATGGTAAGCCTCAATTAACAACCGCTGCATGAAAGCGGAATCCAAGTAAAAGAGAACAATGCTGGCTCATACCTCAACAATAGGGCAATGCTGCAACAATGGGCAGCGCATGCGACAACACCAAACGATCAGAGCAGCTCGGCTTGCCTTAACTTGAGTGACTTAAAAACATATAAAAGTATTCACCTACAAATACTCGCTCAAGTGTCTAATGAGCAGTCAGTGTCTGTTGAATGCCGTTGGCCATATTATGGTCTTAGTGATTTGCAACTAGAGGCGTATATGTTAAGGGAAAACCGCTACGGCGACACTCATAAATATACAAACATAAAAAAAAAAATACTTTTATGTAGATAATTGGAGCAATTTGCATGTCGCCGATGCCATTGAATCGTGACGTTGGTTGCTTCTTTTCGTTAAGTATTTATACTACGTTGTTATGTGTAGCTATAGGCTAGCGGTTAAATTTTTTCCTTCAGAGCAAACAATTTTTGCTTCGTTTTACACCGATTTTCGTCTTTTGTTATTGTCGTTCACTTTGATTTTAGTTTGATCTAATTTTGCTGCAGTGATTTTGCTTTCGCAATCACAGTGTCAATGTTGTCTGGCCACAACGCTGATCGGTGAGACTGTGTCACTAGTGCGAGACTATTGCCAATATTTGATGATCACGTGTAATAAGTTTGAGATACAGCTGGCGAGCTTAGCTCATATTTCCCACAGTCATAGAGGGTTTAGAGTAATTTGGGCCTTTTCAACGCAATTATCAAAAAATCAATGCATAGACTTTGTTAATTATTTTTATGCATAGTCCCATGAAAAGCAAAACTTGATTGATCGTTCACAAAAGAAATTTCAAAAAACCAACGCCAGATTTTACAAATTGCACTTCTTATATATAGAAAAAAAAACTACAAAAGGCCACAGAAATAATATTAAAACTCAATGCGTATTCTTGGCTGTTTCAAACATGCACTTTCTCTGCTAAAACTTCATGGGAAATAAAACTGAAGACCCAAAAATTTTCTAAAATTCAAATTAATAAGTACGAAATTTTGATGAAAATTTGTTTAATTCTTTTTATATGTTGTATAATGTTTAAGACCTTTTTTATTCACATTGTTATGGTTATAGCCTAAATAATATTTTTATAAAAAATAAACAAAAAAAATTTAACTTGACAAATATGAATATTTAAAAAAGTCACGGAATAAATATAAAAAAATAATTAAGAAAAACGCTCTGGGGATTTCTCTGCCAGTCAACAAAAACTCCACTGTTTTTCCTTGAGCTGCGAGCTAGGACACCTTAGCTAGTCAGTTATCTAGCGGTAGTTCAGAAACCCAATGGGTGAGAGTTATACCTGGGATGGATCGCAGAAAGGCTGAGAGCCATAAAGGCGCCTGCGACCATCTAACTTCGCAAGAGTCCAGCCCTATCGTTGCCTTGCTATTGATTCCTGGTTTGTCGAGTACACTTTTGAAGCTAACTGATAGTCTTGACCGCGTTTTGCGTGCGTGGCTCTACCACAACACGTAACATTTCATTTGACAAAAAATGCACCCATACCAAATTAATAACAAAAACATAAAAAAAAGAATGGAAACACAGAAAAAAAAATTGTAATTATCTCACAAAGAAAAATAAACAAATTATAATTATGCTTATTGCTTCAGAAGTAACTAAGTATGTATGTATTCATAGGCAACTTGCGTCGTAGATTTGATGATTTTTGCAAATTTTTCATTCTTCTTTGAAGACACTTTTGTTAATTTGTTTAAGCACACAAATAAAAATGTTAATTAATTTTTGCGAAAGATCGGCAGAGTGAGCTGAGGTAAGGTAGGTAAAAGAAATCACATTTTAAATAAGTCTTCGACTTGCGAAAAGATGACTTGATAGTATACCAATGCATACCTTCGACTCGGCCAAAATCGCTTAGCGGTTACAGCGCCCAATAAGAAGAAGAAGAATGCATACCTTCGAATATATAAGTGTGTATGTACATTAGAGTGGCTCAGAAAATGCTTTATTTTGCGCTACCTCAATTTATTGTTATTTATGAAAAAAAGAGAAATGAATTTTTTATTTTGAAAAAAGTTTTTTTTGTTCTAATTTTTTTTTCATTTTCGTGGCATGTCAATGTGCAGCTAAAAATGTTGTCACCATATGGGATCCGCCATTTTGAATTTTAAAAAATTTACTTCAGACTTGTAATCAGCGACCCCAAAAATTCCCGAGTGCCGAGTTTCGAACAAATCCAATAATTTTTTTTTATTGGTCGCCATATTGGTACTGCCATTTTGAATTTTGACATCAGGATCGTAATCAGTAACCCCAGAAAACCCCTGGTAGCGAGTTTCAACCCATGGCAATGCCTAAAACGTTCAGTATCAGAATAAAATTTTATAATTAAATCCATAGTTATAAAAAAAATTATATTCCTTGCTTTAACAAAAACAGAGAATCTATATGCTTATTTGCATAACGAAAAACAAACTTATAGGGCGCCTAACTACATTAAAATCATTGCGCAACCCGAGACTTGTACAAGTCAATATTGTGGAAATTTCTAAACAATAAAATTGCGCAAAACGCAAAAAAATAATAAAAAAATAAATTCTACGCAATTTTGACCCCATAATCAAAACTAGACTAAAAATTGCCTTACGCAACACAAATTATTTTACAACAACACAAGATGAGCAAAATATCAAAATGATTTCGATTTTAGCTCAATAACTATGAATTTAGTACAAACACCCCCATACACCACCCAATCGACCGACGCAAACCCGGTATTGCATAATGTTTTTGTGTGGTAAAAACAATTATGTTTTTGTGTGGTCAAACTTATAAATTTCTACATATACAATTTTCAGACTATAACAGCCAATTTCACGAAAGCCGGCTGTTACAGCCGATTACACCAGCAATTTAAATGGAAAATGATTTTTTATTTTCTGTCAATTTCCATATAAAATTAAAAAAATTCAAATTAAGTTGCTTTCGTGAAATTGGCTGTAAACACATACAAGAAACAAATTATTTGCCTTTAAAATAGTAATATTATTCATAGTTTTCAAAAATTCATTTCCGCCAACCAAATGTATCAAAATGGGGCATTTGTGAATAAAAAAGGAAGAAATCTTAAAATTAAAAAAAAAGTATCAAAAATTATACAAACATGTATCAAAACTGCAACGCTGATTATACCTGTCCAAGACAGGTATGTAGTTATGGGAATATTCCCCAATAATACCAGAGTAAATACATGTGAAAACAAAATTTGAGAATATCAGTGTTTTTATAAAAAACCTCTAAAAAAAGGAACAGTCCAGCGCCTTCGTCTTGGTCTGCAGGCTGTATCGGAGATACAGCCGCTATATTTAAACGTAGAATACGTGGTATGGTTAAGAGCATATCCAAGTCAAAAACGAAATCACACACTAAGAAAAAAAGGATCGATATCAAAATCGATAAAAATATCGATAACAAAATCGATAAATAATCTATAATAAAATCGATAACAAAATCGATTAAAGTGTCGATAACAAAATCGATAAAAATATCGATCATTATATCGATAAGTTCCGAAAATATCGATAGAAAAATAAATAACAAAATCGATCATTATATCGATAAGTTCCGAAAGTATCGATAACAAAATCGATAAAAATATCGATAACAAAACCGATGACAAAATCGATTAAAATGTCGATAACAAAATCGATAAAAATATCGATCATTATATCGATAAGTGAAAATATCGATAGCAAAATAAATAACAAAATCGATCATTATATCGATAAGTTCTGAAAATATCGATAACAAAATCTATAAAAATATCGATAACAAAATCGTTAGCAAAATCGATAACAAAATCGATAAAAATATCGATAACAAAACCAATAAAAATATCGATAACAAAATCGATAAAAATATCGATAACAAAATCGATAATAAAATCGATAACAAAATCGATAATAAAGAGATAACAAAATCGATAAAAATATCGATCATTATATCGATAAGTTCCAAAAATATCGATAGCAAAATCAATAACAATATCGATAAAAATTTCGATAACAAAATCGATAAAAAAACCAACAAAATATCGATTATATCGATAAGTCCCGAGAATCCCTAAAATCCCGAAATAGTTCCGAGATTGAGTCTCTGTGCCTTTATCTATATCCTTTTCTCTACAACTACCTTTATTTTAATCTTTCTTCCTCTATCTTCATCTATACTTTTATCGGTATCCTCATCCGCATCTTTTTCTTTATATTTATCTTTGTTTTTATTTTTATGTTTATCATATTCTTCATATACATATTCCCCTTCACCTTTGCACTTATACATATAAGTAAAGTGTTTAAATTTACCTTGGTCTTCATGTTTGCCTTTATCTTTACTCAACTTTGTTTTTGTGTTTATTTTTACCTTGGCCTTTATCCTTTTCTTTATCTATGTACGTCCTCACCTTTACTTTTATTCTTGGATTGGACTTTTTCTAAATGTTGTTTCACTTCGAAAAGTCTTCGCGTATTATGCATACATGTGTTCATATATGTATGTACATATATAATATGTATGTACATATGTATGTATAGACATACATAGATTACTAAAAATAGAAACAGATCCACATTAACTGCAATCAACATATGTACGTATGTATGTATTTACATATGTACACACGCTGCGATTAGGTTATAAATAGCGCGCCTCTGTTTATCAAAAGCCGCATTACATACGCATACATACTTTTTGTCTCCTTCCCACACTTCCAACATATGCACGTGTTTGCAAAATGATGACGAGGTGATTTTGTATGGAAAATCATTTATGCCCATATATTTGAATAAAATAAACATATATAGAAGATATCAACCAATACTTCCCATATACCAAACGAAAGGAAAACTCTTGAATTTTTGATTAAAGAAAACAAAAACAAAATCATTCGAGCGGTTTTCGAGCATTTTGGTAATGAAAAAAATTTGCAAATTTTTTCAACAATTTTTTGCCTTAAAATGCTCAATATTTGTTAAATTTATATAAAATTTGTACCCGATAATATTTCTACTGCTCCAAAGAACCTATATCCCGAAAATGAAAGTTATATATGCCAACAATAAGTTGCTAGAGCACTTTAAAGGCTCAAAATTGACCCCAAAATAAGGCAATGTTTACCGTTGTTTTTACGACAGAAACCGAATTGGTTATTTACAAAAATGAATCTGTCGACAGGTTTGGAATTTTATCTTTGAAACGCCACACTTTTCTTTGAAATCGCTTTATTAGTTCTCGTGCAATAAGCGTTTTTGTGAAGCTCTAAAAATTACAACTACAACATTTGAACATAGCCCCCATACCTTAAGGTAAGACGTATTCTACGTCAAAACTTTTTCAAAATAAAGAAATACATGTCTCTTTTTGATCACAAATAACAATATTTTGATGTAGCGTTTATGAATTTCCAAATCGAGTGTTTTGTTTGAACCACTATAACATGTACAGTTTATATATATGTAAATGTGTACAAAGTAAATTATGATGGAGAACTTTGAAGATAGTTATTGTATGAGTGATTGAAGTCGACTAAAATTATTTGACTTTTTTCTCAGATTTGCATTTTTGAATATTTTAATGCCAATAATCAATTACTTCAAATGTATATTAAATAAAGGTAAAGTGAGCCCGAATTAATCTTTTCCCACTTTTTGGTTTTTATTTACCTTCCGCAATATAATTTATTTGTATAACTTGCGAAACCACATAATTACAGCAAGAAAAATGAGAAAATGTATTAATTACGCAAAACGTTGGTCAGCTGGAAGCTTTACAATTTAGTGAGTAAGAGCATCTAAGACATCGTAGCAAGCAACAAAACAAATCATTATGCCAGACTTACCGCTAAATGAATTCAGTAAGTACACAGTTACCACAATTTTGAATAATGAACAGTGAAGGCTAGCTGTAGCTAATGTGCAGCCTAGCAATAAATAATGACAATATTTCATATTTTCATTTCATCATCGTTGCAAAATTAACGGTATGGCATGCATCACACATACGCCGTGGGTCCCCAGAGCGCATTTGACAGTAATTATGACTCGGACAACACGCCAGCGCGCTAATGAAGTCTTTTTTGGAAAACATGCATTTACTTAAGTAAATAATTAGTGTTGACATTAGCTTTTCGGCTGCCGAGTGTATCATTTTGGTCCAGGAAATATTAAAAGCGGCGAAAACTCGTAAACTATGCACTGTTGTGGCGGTTCGCAGCCCACTAAGTAAATAAATAAAATTTTATTTGCAGGCTGGCGGACGTTTATATACGCCGTGTTTCTACTTGTAACTCGTTAACACTTTTCATTTAAGTGCTGGGGGTGTTTCCCAAATATGGTAGACTCTAATTGAGTTTCTCTTCTTTGCCTATGCCTACTATAAATTATATGTAAAACAATAACTTTTACTAATAAATAAATGAAAAATGTATTGTAAAATAGAAATTTGTTGAAAATGAAAATTTTGCAGGAAATATGAAACGATGGCAGTAAAATGTTATGTTATATAACAGCATTTTTACGCTTACACATTTTGCTAAGCGTTTGGCCAAGCTTCTCCTCCAGTTGGTACGGAGAAGCCTACAGTTTTTCAACGCAGAAATACAGTCGGAGGTTTGCCATTTCCTGCCAAGGGGCGACCGCTGTTAAGAAAAAACCTTTCTCAATAATTTTTTTTTTTATGTTGCTTTAACAACATCTGTCTTGACCTGTAACCACTTGACAATAGGGGCAGCCAAATGGTTATGGTCGACTATTATATACAAGTAGCACACAGTGCACTTTAAAAAACAAATCCCTTGTCCAAATGTAGCGGATCATGGAGTATAGACCGTCAAAACATTATAACTGAAGTCAGGGTTTCATATCAAAGCAAAGGGGTTTGCCAGCTTAAGTACTTGAATTTGAAATTGTTTTCATATTCTACTGTATTCTTCTAGTCAACAACTTTCATTTGATACCCATATTGAGAGGCATGTAAAAAAAATATGTAGTCCGCCATTTTGAAATTAAAATTTGTTCATTGTGAACTGTATTCTCCTAGGCAATCCCTTTCATTTGATATCCATATTGGGAGGGTTGTAGATATGTAGTCCGCCATCTTGTGGTGACGACTATCTTGAATTTACAATGATCCCGAATATTCGTAATGCTATTTTGATTAGAATTAAAGCTAAGTCCCAAATAGATCAATAGGTCAACAGGAAACTTCAATTACTAGATTTGACCCACACAAGAGTTAAAACGACCCTCACGGACCGTAACAGATACAAAATAGTGGGTTAAAATTTTCCACAAAAATATGCGCCATTAAATTTTACTGGCCCCTTAAAGGCAGGATTAACGAGATTTTCCTAATAATTAACATCAACTTGGGACCAAATTAGAAAAACTTCAATACACTGTAAAAAATGCGTATATATATATCAATTTGTCTAATTTTTTTGCACAGTGTCCAAAGTAGCACTGGTTATTAAGGGTGATTCTCCGAAAATTCTCTACTCTTTCGAAATAATTATTGCTTGGAAGAGGCAGAACAAACGGTGCGGTTTTTCATATCAAAGAAGTCGCATGATAGAGAATCGCCCTGCGTGAAACGTCGTTTGGTTATCAAATGGCTCGGAAAGGTCTGTTCCAAATCTGATGGAGCTGGTGGTATTACTCAAAGTAATTTTACACTGCCGTAAAAGATTCCGCTTGAAGATCCTCTTCCCGCAGGCCTTTTACAAGATTTGCCGTATAGGGAATACCTTATTAACTCCTCGGCTCCACACTCGAATAGCTCAGCTAGCAGGCCAGGCCGGCGGCTCTGGACTTCTTGTTGTTTATCAGCCACGAATTTGCTACTCGTATCTCGCGGAAGTCGGGGGATGGGACATCGATTCTGCCGTCATTGACTGGGGTCTCGGTTTTATATTCTCCTTATGCTTTTAGTGCTCTCATCATTCTGCAGGATGGAAAAGTGTTCCCGCCATAATTTCAGAATGTTGTAGACATACTTCACTAGGTCGTTGTATTTGCTTTTACGGGAATTCGGCCTCGTCTGGTCTGTAAATCACCGAGCTTTCTGCTAAAATTTTCGCGCGTTCATCCTATATCGCACATCTTTTCAAGCTTTTCGAACACAATAATCTTATCTTTATATTTTTATTACGACGACTACATCGCCTCCCTCTTCAGCTCCCAATATCAACCCCACACAGCTCGCGTTTCGACCGATCGCACTGAAATCCGACTAACTACTTCCTTGGTGGCGTTACGGAATATGCGGAAATTTAGCGTGCATATGTTGGTGCTTGAAAATGGATAGACGTTTTCTGTTAGTTATGCCTATAGGCTTGTCCTAAGAGCTTGCTTTATAGATAATAAAAAATCTATTATACCGTAAAAGCTGCTACTAAGGACGAATAACTTAAGGTTAATACAAAACACAAAGCCAAGTATGTAAAATTGCCATCAGCATTAAATAAAAGAAAATAAAAACAAAGCAAAACGTAACCGAAAAGAGGTTGTAAACACCATAAATGGTCAAGTGCAACGCTGCAGGGTAGCCAATAAAAATACACACATATGTGAAATATATATTTGGTGCACACATAAGCAAAAAAATTAAACGAAATACGTCTTCATTGTCTATAATGAAGTAAAAAACGAAGAAGTAGTACAGCAGCTGCATAAGTGTTTTAAGCCGGACAAAAACGCAGTAGATATATCACATTCTTCGGTGAACCCAGCGGCTGTTCATGCCGTAATTATTGACAATAAAGTGAGCCAGCATTGAAATACGAGTATGTATGTATGTAACTATATGCAGATCTCTGCATGCATATGTTTTACTTCTTTGTGTTTACCGTCTAGCCATGTCACGCTGCAGGTGTAATGACCTTGAACGTTTATGGAGCAACTGACATTTTAATAAGCAAAGCAATGAGTGCTTAAGCCATGTCAGCGGGCTATGGTATAACAGCAGCAGACATTCATATGTATGTATTACAGCTACAAGTACATTAAGAGCGGCTGCGTTGACAGCAATGGTTATTATTGTAATTTTCTGAATTTTTGTAAAATGCATTGTATAATTTTTGATTTAAAAATCACAAATGAAATAAGAATAACCTTCATTTCGAGTACATACTTAGTAGATATGTATTAAGAAAAAATATAAACGTTCACAAGTGTTTTAGTGTAAAAGAAGTGATTTCTCTATTCATTGTATACCCTTCACTGGTCAAGCATCAAGCGTTAATGCTTTTCAATGCATTTATGTTGTTATGCTTATGTGTGTGTACTACAGCTTTTCAAATGCAATCAATAGGTATTTAGCGAATGTCATAGAAAGTGAAGATGTAATGAGTTTTGGTATTAGACAATAAAACCTTGAAGCAAAATTTTTTTAGTTTGAAAATTGAAAGTGTAGATAATTAGTAAAATTTTATTTTTGCGAGCTTTATTTAACTTCACTTCAGTATTTAAATACCCAAACTTTTCTTAAAAAAAAAAATTATTTTGTTACAAATTTTTTATAACATCTACAATCCTTTTTTTATTTTTTTTTCGTTTTGAGGGAACCCTACAATCGTTTTCCACTAGTTGTTATTATGTAACATTTATTAACTAGAACAGGAGAATCGATTTTCTTCAAAATTGCCACTTTTTCTGCACCTTGCACTAAAAAATTTAATACAATCAAATAATAATTTAAAAATCAGGCTCAACAGGACTCTTGAAAATTTTACAAGCTTTCATTCAAAAAAATATATATATAAAATTGAGTGAAAAATGAAGGCTACAGTGAATTATAAACACTAAATGCCAGTTTTGAACCACTGTGCGCTGTTTCGAATCCCAGTGAGCACGAAGAAGAAGTCTAATGAGGAGATGTGGTGGTCTCCGAAATACCAGCTGTAACTTCTACCAAAATGTAAATTATTGTAGTTTCTCCAGAAAATTGATTTACCTGAATTATATCTACCAGTGAATTTAGTACTCGTAGCTTTCAGTAAAATTGTATTTGAAATCATAATTGCCTTAACTAAGATTTCTACAAAATATCAAACGAAAAAACGGTATTTAAAAGTGCTATTTTCTCTATTCGAAGGACCTGCAGCTAAGGCAACCATATCGACTGCCTGAGGACTGCAATGACTTTCAGACAGACAGCGTTGCAGCAGAAAAGGCTGCTTGTCTCACACAAAACAGTAAGTCTCTGCTAAGGGACGTCACTATGTTCGTGGACCTCCAAGTGACATTGACAGCATTGGTATCTAAGGTAGCATTATTGAGTCACGCCAGCGCTGCTCTCTGCTATACTTCTGGGCATAAAAATATCGAGGGAAACGAAATAGTCGGTTCGGAAAAGTAATCTAGGCCAAAAATTCCTTATTCTTACCGATTTCTGATCTACTGAAAAATAGCCGTAGTCAGCATAAGCCAATGCCAATGCCCAGCTCTCTAGACAAGACGACTCAAACATTTGGGATAACACTTGTTTACCAGCCTGGTAGAGATAATGGAAGTGCAACTATCGGACCAATTTCATCCGATATAGTATATGGTTTAACAGACACAATATGTAACAAAACTCTGAAAGTATGATACATTCGTACATGCCTTCCTGACCTAACCGAATCCAATACAACAATTTATTTTGATTATATCACCCTTTTGACTGGGAACGACCGAGTTGAAATGAAGGACAAAATAAGCACTACTCTGCAGCTAATCCTATGTAACTTTGAAACGTATTTAAAAAGAATGCGTTAGAGAAATTGTTAAAAAGTTTCAACAGAAAACGTCAGGCCATAATTCTACTGACTGGTGGTATGCACTGGGTAAGTTGGCAAAATGTATTTAATTTTAAAAATTTGTTTGGCTAGTGATATCTAATATGGCGACGAGCTTATTCTTAGAAAGATTTCAAATTTGGAACTCTACATAGGTGTTGCTTTTTTAAACCTGCGTCTGCGAGACGTATGCTTTTAAAAAATTTTCGCTCTCCCATTTGCAAAATGAAGAATGAATGATATCGGGTTTTCCTCTTTTTAGCTAAGGAAAATTTCTGAATAAAATACGTTTAAATACTAAATGAAATTAAGGCAACTAAGTGTCAGTGATACGTATCACAGAAGTTTGTGTATGGATATCAAAGCAGAGTTAATATCTCAGGTAATCCGAATCAAAGGCACATCTATTATTTGCAAATTTTTAGTTTTACAAAATAATTGTTTTTTAGAAATTTCACATTTGCGTGGTGAAATGTTGAAATCAGATAACTAACTTCTATATACATATTTATACTTAGTAGTGTAGTAGTGTATGTATAAAAGCGTAACTTAAAATTAAATTTTTTAACTCATCATTCATCTGCTAAATGCCGACAAGCAATCAATCATTAAAAACAGCAAGGAAATACATTGATATTTTTTATAAATACGAGTACATACATATATAATGACTTCATAGCCTTCGCCGATTATTAAGTAGTTACGCATACGCCGTAGTGTGTGTTTAAACAAAGGCGTGTTACTGGCATTGGTGTATGTAAATACGTATAGAATTTATTTATATGGGCATATTTATCCCACCCATACATATGCAAATATTTTATAGGCTCCCTCATGTTTTATAACTTCGCATATGTTTGCAGATTCATCATACAACATGTATCATTAACATCAGTAAAGCAGTGATGGCCCAAAAACAATAAAATCATTGTCAGCTGCTGCCGTCAAAATAGCAAAACACTCCTATGAATCGCATCTCCGTAGCTAGCAGCATGACAAGAGAAACAGGATGGTGATTTTTATGGGAAAAAAATAATTTTGAAGTTCATAAAAGATGAACGAAGTGGTACTTAATTACGAATTCTTGCAAAAATTTATGAAATGGCTCGCATGATATCAATCGTAATTAATAAGTTTTTCTTTTTTATCTTGAAAAATGTATTTTTGTTTTTAATAAAATTATTTCGTTAATGCAAAAGTAATGCTAAAAGATGTTTTCAACCACACTTATTTTGTTATTTTACATCTATGTAATTGCCACCGATTGCAAACATTTACTATGTTTTGGCACATCGAATTGTGATTACTAATAAGTGCATAATTGTTGCAAAATTAAAAAAAAATAAAATAAAATAATACGAAAATAATTACCCCTTAATACTATCGTTGAGAAGCATAATTTGAAAACAAGGATGCCCAGCTATTTAGTAGCTCATTGCCAGCTCATGAGATCTTTCATACAAATTTGTAGCTCATAATACCAGCAACTTTTCTAGATTCGAGCCGCATAATTCGAGCCAGCAAACTTGAGCCCGCTTTGTTCTAAATTTCAATGTTGCTCATTAATTAAGCCTTCAGCTGCGATGAAAACTATTTTTCAATTTCATGCTAAGCCCTTTCAATTTATGACTTCAATTGTAATTATTTATCAACAATATCAGATCACTTTTTGAGCTAGCGTGTCCAGCTGTAATAGGACAGTTCACTGCATATAATACATACATACATACATAGATATATGGGGCAAAATTCGCCAGGAGTACCAGGAAAAATTTTATGTCAGCATTTTGTTCAAACTCAACCACATTGTTGTTATGGTTATTGGTAAACAAAGTTTAAACATGCAAATTTCAGCCCTTTTTCTTAGACTCACAAAGTTTTCTTAAAATTATTATCTCATGGCACACTTATGTTGGAGAATCAAAAATTGCTGACCTATTAGAAATTTTTTCGTGCATTTTGGTGGATATTAAAATTTTATAATTAGGAATTTGGAAAAGTTTATTTGCGTTGATTAATATAGATAACAAAGAGCAACATATTAAATAAATTCATTTTTTGTTATCAGTATTTATTCTTACCTACAAATTTATTCAAATAAAACAATTTTTTCTTGTCCCGAAATATTTTATAGTAATTTACGGGGGGACATTCAAATACAATAGCAAAGTAATTAATGCCGATAAACCCCTTAAATTTTAAGGGCCGGTTGTTCAATGTCTGGTTATCACTACCACTACACTATCGACGATTTCGACATCATGCATGTAACATGTGATCGATAAAGCAGTAGTTGTGCTTAACCGGAGCTTCTACCTCCGATTTGTGCTAATCAGACATTGAACAACCGGCCCTAAAAGTTCAATGACATATCTCGACTTAATTGTTCCTCAACTAAATATGTATGTATGTATTTGATTAGAACCGCAATTATTCATACAAATTTACGAAATACACGAAACTACATAAATTCCGAATGTTTAATAATGATTGCTTTTCTCACGGAAGTATGTAAACATAAAATTTAATACAAAAATTAAAAGATTTTTGGCGGAAGGAAAGAGGCAATCGACATTGAGATAAAGCATCTACATTAACTCATTTTAATAAAGTCATGCCAACTACATTAAATGCTGTAGGTCATTGCCACCAGCCACCAACAATTATGTACTTATTTCACTAGTCGATTATTTACATATGGCTTAGAATTCCTGAAACTGACTACTTTTTTCCGCGAAATATAGTGTAAATGGTATTTTTTAGTTTAATATTTATTCGCATTTAAAAAATTTGGTTTTTTTTTAATATTAACTGACGAAACACTTTTTTATCTAATGACACGGAATTTTCAAAGTTTGCTGAAAAATTAATGAGCTTTGTGAGAGTAGTCGGAAAAGTTTTTTAGACACTCTATATAATCTTATGCAGGAATATCTAAACTTGTTCAGGAACGGGTCTGCTAGCTGCGGACTTGCTATTAACCCCGGAAAGACGAAATATATATATGTATGAATCTATAACATGCTAAGCCATTATCTGTGGGAATTCACTAGAAAAGTCTACTATTGTTAAGAAGCTAGAGCCCGTGCAAAAGGCGGTCCTTGTTGGAGTTAGCAGAGTGCTGCAGCCCACTCCTACTGTTGATATTTCTGGTAAAGTTCCCGCAGTTTACTCCGCCATTATGCTAAAAAGCTCTAGTTTCTCCTTCGACCCGGCATACGCGCTCGGAGGCTTCTGCAGCTGGCTAAGCGCCTGTCCTTAAGGGGCCCATGACTCAGCTGCTTAGAAAACGAGGTGGAATTATCTCAACTACCCGGATTTTGCTAAACTAAGGTTTAAACATCTCGTCTCGTATTTCATCAGCACTCCCGAGGAACTCTGTATTCGACATAAGCTGCCTGCGCAACCTAACTTCACGCAGATTGCCCGTAGTTATCGTTTCAGGAATTAGCATGAATAAGGTAACACAGTGGACAGCATGAGCCCTTTGTCTATCTAAGTTAACTTCAACAGCACCCCCAGAAAACCTACTGTTTTGTCAAACCTTCACCTTGACGACAGCCGGAATGAACCCCTCCGAGAAAAGTTCTAAAACGGTTTACTGGAAGGCTTTAAATTCAGTATGAACTCCACCACACAGCTTTAATGACCGACGGATACTCAATCATACTTAGTCAGATAACGGCTGCCGCTCAAGGTGACAGGAAGCCCTAATGTCTCAAATGAAAAGAAAGAATGAAGTTATCCTTAACTTTAGGCAAAACGTGAACTCTCCAAATTCTGGGAGCTTTATAGAACCCCCGGGTATTCACAATAACAGGAAACTGTTCACGCAATCTCATCCAAGGAATATTTTCTTCCGCCGTAGGTGGTTTCTTTTTAACTGGCGGGCATCAAGCCCAAAAACTAAGTGTAATTGCATGCCCAGAGACCACTCTATAATCCATTGCAATCTACTGGTACCGGTGGTGGATAAGATAGACCAAGTGGAAAAAGACATCTAGCAAGAAAAAGAAAGACCGATGTGCTACGTTGAGCACAGCCAAAACCGCTTAAGCTATTATAGTGCCAATGAAGTGGAGGGCGAAGAGATAAACTTTCCAGGGACTTGCCCTCTAAGAGGTCGCAATTGATGAACAACTGACCAGTAAATATTTCGTGTTCAGCTTACTCTTCAAAAGATCAACGGGTCTTTAAAGATCCTATCCTCTACAAAGGATAATACTTCAACGACAGAATTTATCTGAATATTTTTAGTAGCTATTCTGGTTATGAAGCAGTATACAGAGATGCAGGTCCTCACCACGGACGTGTCAAATTAAAAGTTAAAGGTATAAAGAAGCCATATGCAGGCTTTGGAAACCATATATAACCCTGAACCGATCTTATGGTGTAAAACCCGAAAAAAAATCCTTCACAGGTCGAGAGTTAAAATGCAAAACATTCAATTTCGGTGCCACTTGAATCGGCTAATGAAATTAAAATTTTATTATGAACAAATTAAGTTTAGTTGCTAACGTTCACCATATTTGGCAACTTTTCGAGATGTGATATGCGATAGCTGTAACTTCAAGCAAAATTTTCAGTAAAGACATTACATAAAATGTTTAATTTATGGTCGCTAATAAACATAAATACATATGCATGAGCGGAGTAATCGAATTAAAGCTGATGGCAATGTCTACTCAAAGGTTTATGAACTCCCACCAGCTAGCTCAGTGATATTTTCGCCACAAACTCGAGCCATTAACGATGGAAAAATGAAAAGTTAAGCCAAGTAAAACTAAATGAAAAGCCACATTTTTTTGATAGCCCAACTATTGACAACTAATGTTGCTCTCACTGCCGCTGTGGCTGCTGCCACTGCTGCTCATCCAAATTTGCTGTGTGGAAAATTTGCGTTGCGCACAAACCAGTTGAACTAGATACGCACAGTTTGCTAATGGAGCAGATTCAGCAAAGCTACTCGCGCGCTTTGTTGTGCCACAAGTTGTTTGATGGCTATTTATTGCAGCGTTTCAGCAGCGATATTTTGCGCCATGAGGTGCTGGCATTCGCCAATTAGCCAATTCCAAATCAATGTTTTATGGACACAACTAGACAATTTTTTGTTGATGATTGCGCTTAAGTAAGTTGATATGCTTTCAGGTTTGCTTTTCATTTTATTTTTTTGTGCAGCACTTTTTTTTATGGACATCCTACGCACGCCATAGACGTTGAAGGTAGTACGCGCGCATGTGGAATGGCCTCAAGTGCCACGAGTTGTGGAAAATAATCTTGGACGCTTGATTGTCACAAGCCATCTATCTATCGTTGTGCTGTGATGGCTGGTCATTTTATCAATTAAGACAGCTTTGGGTTAATGCACCCAAAAAATATTAATTTATAATTTGGTTGAGCAATCCATTAACGATTAGTTGGATTGTGAGAAAGGTTTTTTTTTTGAAATTTATGATTGAATATTAGTTTAAAAATTTGCGAATTTCGTTAGAAAACTTCATAAAAATATGAATGTAACTATTTTCTTTCATCGGCACTAGGCACAGTGGGTCGGTAATCATACAAATTGGTGACTATGTCATAGCAGCGGAATGTTGTTGCATTTGTGTTTAATATTAACTTACGTTAAGAGTGTTTTTTTTAGCATACTATAGCACAGGAAAAGTAAAAAAATTAAATTGCTATTTAAGAAAAATAAGCTTGAAATTTGCTGTTTTAGAAACATAAGAAAATTGGTATCAAGCGCTTGACTGTTTTTTAATTAATACCGTATCAGTAGTTGCGAAAACTTTTTACCCCTAGGGAGTGGCCGGTTTCAACTATTTTTGGTGCCGTTAATGCCTTTCATAAGGGTAACTTATGCGCCAAGTTTCGTGAAGATATCTTCATTTTTTGAGCTGAAATTAAAATTTGTATTTAAATTTTTTTTATAAGTCCATGGGAGGTACCCCTAGGGGTTGACCGATTTTAACCATTCTAGCAATTATCTAGCTCACATATAAACTGTGTGCAAAATTTCAATGACCTAGGACCAGTCCTTCTATTTTTTTTTTCCAAAAAATTTATGGAACCGAACCACTGTACGTTGTGGCCATTAAACTTACTGCAAGCAAAATTGTTTGTCGCCAAAAGCATCTAAATCCGTCTGGCAATGAAATTTATGCCTACAATTAATATTTTTAGTGTAAACATTTTTAATTTGATATGACATTTTATTCGTTGTACTTTTCACTTTTTCGAGCAATTTTTTTCAATATTACACTAGTTAAAATTTCAATGATTTATTGGTGAAAACGGTGTTGCGACATTTTTTTGCGTAAGTGCTATATAAATGACTGTGCTTAAATTTTGTTGTATTTTTTACCACTTTTGTTGAAGTGCCTACATATATGTAATACCGCAATCCAAACAACTAAATTTGTTTATTTCCGATTAATGTCTTTAAATTTCTACTATTTGATACAATCGTCGCTAAAAAGGTTTAAGATATGGGTTTTTAAGGGAAATACTAATTGTATTTCCGTTGTTGCTAATTCATAACGGCTTTTGATGTTTTACCGATACCGATTTATTTGAGATCGTAGCTTGTAAGCAGGAAGTACATAATCAATGCAAATTTAAAACTAAAAAAAAAAAGTTTTTTTTTCCTATAATATTGTGGTTTTTGTTATAGAATGTGAGAAGTGTTTTCATGGTAGAAATACAGTCGGAGAACTGCCATTGCCTGTCGCGCGGTGACCGCTATTACAAAAGGAACTTAAATGTTGATCGGTCTAGGAAACGCGCCTGGACCCTACCGACCTAGCTACTATTTGGCTGTGGCGGCCGCAGTTCAGAAATTAGGTTTTAAAGAATACCAGAAAAAAAACTAGGCAAAGCTAAAAGGAAATTGCTAAAACCGCTTTATTAAAAGGTAAAAAGAAGCTCAGCATGCTAAGCAATTACCCTACAACAATAATAAAGTGCATACTTTCAATAACGTACATACACACATATACTATAAATTGTTAGAGAAACGTTAAATTCACATTCTATTTAATACAAAAATAACTGGTACGCCATTCCAGATACACTGTCTGCAACTAAGTTAAGATTTATTACTTCCTTTTAAAATTCATTGTAGGTCAGTTGGAGCAAAGAAAAAAGTTCAAGTGCAAACAAATGTATGCGTGCTCGTGTATCCGTTTATGAATAAGCATGTCTTAGTTAAGCTAAATCTGTGCAAAAATTACTCATTTTAAATTTACCGCTTTTTATTTTTTATTTTTGTATTTCTTAAACTACTACTCTTTAGCTCGAATGAACTGTGAAAATTGCTAAGAGTAGTGGCCACTCACAGCTAGACACGTTTTAATGCTGCCGACTGACTGACTGACTGGCAGTTGAAACCTTGGCAATGAAACCTAACAATGAGTAATAAAACCAAATCATAATGCGAGATGATGTGTCTACTTAATTTTGAAAGTATGTATACTTTATAGAGAGGAATACACAAAAGTATGTAAATAACTGCACGTACACAAAATATGTATATATTAGACTGCATCACTCCCCATACAAACAAATCGGTACTGTTTTTCCATTGGAATTATAAAGTCTATTATATTTTAAGCTGCCCACCAAACTATTTCGGAAAAAATATTAAGATTTATGTGTGCGGGACCGATTTGAAAATACCACCAAAAATTGAGCTTTTTATGAATAAAAGTAGTTTCTTAAAGACCTTTTTGAAAAAAATCCCCTCAAATGACAAAACGGCTTAAGCTTAAAAACTTTGCATAAAAATATTGAAATTTTTTTTTTTTTATTGTCAACGGAGTCGTAATAATAAGATTTTTGATGCTATTTTTTTTTTAACTTTTTTCAAAGATTGGTATAAGAAAAACTTGAATAACTGAACCTAAACTCTTCCGATTTAGACTTGTGAGGTATCATTGGCAAGGTATTTTCTCACCATTTTTATTTATTTGACAATAAACTTATCCAAAGGATGAAAGAGAAAGGTAGGATGAGCGAGCGTCATTCCAAGTTGAATTAAGATGTGTTGGTATTTGAAAAAAAGAAATTGGAACATGAATAACTTTTTTTGCACAGAAATAAAAAGAGTGCGAAAAAAACCTTTCTTTCTTTCTTTCAGAATAATTTTGGCCCAGTTATTCAAGCTTTTCTTAAACCAATCTTTGAAACAAGTTAAAAAACAGCATCCAAAATCTCATTCTTCTTACGATTCCATTGAAAAGATTTTTGAATATTCTTATGCAGATTTTTTAAGCTTAATCTGGGTTGTCATTCGAGGGGATTTTTTGCAAAAGTTCTTTAAGAAACTATTTTTATGCATAAAAAACTCCATTTTTGGAGGTATGTTCAAATCGATCAAGCTCGCTTACACCTTAATATTTTTCCGAAATAGTTTGGTGGACGTCTTAAAATATAATAAATTTTGTATTCCCGGCGGAAAAACTTTTTTTGGTGATACAGTCTAATGTACATAATTGAAATATTGAACTGGCGTTTCTCGAAATTATTATTATTAATTTTTTTTTCAAGACTTTAGGATGCTTTATTATGCCTTAGTGAAAGAGGTAGAACCATACCCATCCTTCGGAATGCATTTTTGGGTAATCGTCTTCAGCACCACTTTTAAAATATAAATTAAATTAATTCGTTAAATTCGTTGGATACTCATAATTTATTTAATTCGCTTTTACTAGGCGCCCTATTTTAGACTATTGTCATTTACTTTTATCGCATTGTACCCTATACCATTTCATACCCTGAATTTCTTTCAATATTTTTTGACATTTCATATATTCACAATTAATTTCATAAGATGCATATTATCACATTCTAATTCATTTAATTTTATTTATTTTCGTTACATTGCATAGCATTTTATTTTACATTACTCCAATTTTTATACCCGAGCGCACTTGTGCACAAGGGTATATTAATTTTGTTCACATAACGGTTGTTTGTAACAGCCAAAACGAATCGAGATAGATATAGACAAATGTATACATAAATGATCAGGATGAAAAAAGAAATCGATTAAGCCATGTCTGTCTGTCTGTCTGTCTGTCCGTCTGTCCGTCTGTCCGTCTGTCCGTCTGTCCGTGTACACGATAACTCGAGCAAAAATTGAGATATCTCAACGAAATTTGGTATGTAGGTTTCCCTTAATCCAAGGTAGGTTGGTATTGAAAATGGGCGAAATCGGACTTTAACCACGCCCACTTCCCATATAACGGTAATTTCCAGAAATACGAAAACTGCGATATTTTAGTAACTACTGAAGATAATTCACTCAAAATTGATATTTACAATAATTTTTAGACGAAAAATAAGAATATTATAAATTTTTGGAAAATGGGCGTAGCCACGCCCACTTATGGTTACATGTGTATATCTTGGTAACCGCTGCACCAATTTCTTCCAAACTTGGCACAGTTGTTGGCCTTGGTACAGCATAAAAAATCGCCGAAACTTTTTAAAATCGGACAATAACCACGCCCACATCCCATATAACGGTAATTTAGAGAAATACAAAATCTTCGATAAATCATTAAAGATTGAAGCTAATTTATTCAAAATTGATGCTTGCAACAATTCTTTACCAAGAAATACGTTTATGGTAAAATTTTGGAAAATGGGCGTGGCACCGCCCACTTATGATCACATATAAGTATATCGGTAACCGTTCTACCAATTTGTACCAAACTCGGTATGGTTATTGTACTTGCCACGTGTAAGCAAAACGTTGAAAATTATTGAAATCGGACTAAAATAACGGCCGATTCTCATATAACGGTAAATTTAAGAAATGCTTGAAACTTCAATATTTCGAAATTGAAGGACGCTAATTTACTCAAAATTGATACACCTCGGCTTACCATCTAGCGGAAGGTTTCGGAAGGGTGAAAAAACATATATTTAATACTTGCGCCGGGTATTTAATGTTCGGCTCCGCCCGAACTTAGACTTTCTTACTTGTTCATTTTAAATATGAACACATGTTGCGTATTCTTTAAGTTTTTCACATTATTCATTTTATTTCGAGGCATCGTTTTAATATCAAATCCATCAATTTTTTTTACTTCCATCACTCCTTCTATCTACTCGGGTTTAATACATTTTAACCATTTCATTGCGCCATAACCAATTATGTACTTAAGCAGTAAGTACATATGCATGCATGGTCATAAATTGTCATTATCATAATAAGTACTTTTATTTCAATTTTTGCAAACAATTTGAACTGGTTAAAATGTCATTAGAAAGTGTTTTCACACCGTACAAGTATTGACGGCTGCCAATGCACTCCGACCCCTCCGACCCGAGCAACCGTTGCCAAGCTGTGTCCAGCAGTCCGTTTAATCTCTAGCAGCACATAACGAGCTAATAACAACAGCAACAATGACAATAGCAAACAACATTCAAAAAAAAAACAATACATAACAGACGCCTTTCGCCATAGCCTTGTAAGCGTTGTGTCGTCGTCGTCGTCTAGTGTCATGTGGCACGCCACGCATGTATCTATCCATGTGTTGTATGTACCGAGTATTTAGCAGCAACAATCGTGTGCAATTGTTCACTTTAGCTTATTTGAAGCAGCAACTGTGGCAAGTGTTGTTGACTCCGATTATTGACTGGCTTTGGTTGGGTGAAGGCGCGATGTTGTATGCGTGATAGCCAAACGAGGCGCACGCGAGTTGTTGTTGTTGTTGCTATTGTTGACGGCATGGCCTTCTCTGCAACTGCACGGTCCATTAGCGTCTGATCGAAAGTTATCGTTAGCCCATGCCATTACTGCTATATACTTACTATACTTTTTTCTCTTTTCATTTTATTTTATTTCATTTAAATTTTGTTGCTTCATATTAAACTTTAGAGCAAAACTAGTTGTTGTAGCCTTAACTTGTATGAGCATTTTTACTGTTGCTGTTAAATTCCAATTAATTCACTGTAATCGATCGGTGGTTGTTCGATCGATATAAAATAACCAGCTTTGCTACTTTACACTTTACACTTTTCTTTCTCGATCGAATTAAGATTTTCCTTTGGTTAGTTGGTAAATGAATTTGCTTTTATGAGCGGTTGAGCGGCATTAAATCGAACGAGGGCAAGATTTACGAGCATTTTTCATTAACCTATTTTGGGTTATTTTACATTAAAGTTTAATGCTGGCAAGAATTTATGAGCCGCATAAAGCAGCTTTCAAATTTTATCAATGCAAAGGCGGCAGATAATTTGTGGCGATCGTTGAGGTAGACACTGGCACTAGGAAATGAGATCATACTTCAAGTAGAAACACTTTTGATACTGCAAGTGTAAAACAAAGAATTTTATGAAAAAGGACACAAATTAATAAGGTGTGTACTGATTGCGTATATGCTGTGCCCATGGAATTTTAAATGGGAAATACCGATGAGAGTCTGCTGATTTTTTTGCCTCTAAACTGCGCACTCTTTTTGAAAGGGGCTTTACGATTACGTACTAAAAACATCGGCTTCCGCGTAGAAGGCAATTCGTCATAAGCGAACACATATCGGTAATGCTGATCGACGAAGAAAAAGTTGGCCATAACTCAATTCTTGCGGATTCATATATGTATGTATGTACATAAGACTGCATCACCAAAAAAGGTGCGGTTTTTTCACCGGAATTACAAAATGCATTACATATATTTTAAGACGTCCACCACAATATTTCGGAAAAATATTAAGATTTAAGCGAGCTGGACCGATTTGAAAATACCTCCAAAAATGGAGTTTTTTATGAATAAAAATAGTTTCTTAAAAACTTTTTGAAAGAAGTCCCCTCAGATGACAAGACAGATTAGGCTTAAAAAATCTGCATAAACAAATTTAAAAATCTTTTCAACGCAATCGTAATAATGAGATTTTTGATGCTATTTTTTTTTTACTTGTTCCAAAGATTGATTTACGAAAACCTTAAATAACTGGGCCAAAACTATTCTGATTTAGACTTATGGGATCTCGGTAGAAAGGTATTTTCCCACTATTTTTATTTATGTGCAAAAAAGTCATTCGTGCACATTTTTTTTCAAATACCTACACATCTTAATTCAACTTTGAATGATGTTCGTTAATCCTACCTTTCTCTTTCATCCTTTGAATGAGCTTATTAGCAGAGGAATAAAAAGGGTGAGAAAATACGTTTCCAATGATACCTCACAAGTCTAAATCGGAAGAGTTTAGGTTCAGTTATNGAGGAATAAAAAGGGTGAGAAAATACGTTTCCAATGATACCTCACAAGTCTAAATCGGAAGAGTTTAGGTTCAGTTATTCAATTTTTTCTTTTACCAATCTTTGAAAAAAAGTTAAAAAAAACAACATCAAAAATCTCATCATTACGATTTTTTCCATTTTTCCATTTTTGGAGGTATTTTCAAATCGGTCCAGCTCGCTTAAATCTAATATTTTGTCTTTAAATTGTTAGATTTTATTGTCGCTCATTTTCTCCATATAAAATAATGTTTGATAATTTTATTATACGGAAAAATGTGCGACACCTTCAACAAAAAAATTTCCCAAAAATCAACGGTAAGTCCTATCTTCCTCATACTTGCACTTTATTATACCAAAATTTAATGGGCTAAAAAACTGCATACTCAACTTGTTTCTAGAGAGCGTAAATAAAAAGTGCAACATTTGAATGAAATTATGCAGAATCAATTATATAAATAGGCAATCATGTTTCCTTTACACCCCTTTTA